>NW_027287451.1:0-61340 GCF_022747635.1 Hetaerina americana | reverse complement strand
AAATTAAAATTTCTAAAAATGAAATAAATGCCTTCTATACACCTCAAACATTCACTCTATAATGGAAGATTGTTGTTTTTCGCGATATTTTTTGAAATTTGGGTTCTTTTACTAACATTAACGCTTGCGATGAGGCATCTTTTATGCTCATTTCTTGTCTTGAATGATTTATTCTGGGTTTTATTTGTTTATTTGATGAAAATGAACAACAATAAACACCATGGAAACATTTTTGTTTGATTCGTGTCGAGTGAGATTTTCACCTAGAACCCAAAGGGGGGGGTATTGGCAATTTTCATGGAAAAATGAGAAAAATTAAAATTTCTAAAAATGAAAATAAATGCCTTCTATACACCTCAAACATTCACTCTATAATGGAAGATTGTTGTTTTTTCGCGATATTTTTTGAAATTTGGGTTCTTTTACTAACATTAACGCTTGCGATGAGGCATCTTTTATGCTCATTTCTTGTCTTGAATGATTTATTCTGGGTTTTATTTGTTTATTTGATGAAAATGAACAACAATAAACACCATGGAAACATTTTTGTTTGATTCGTGTCGAGTGAGATTTTCACCTAGAACCCAAAGGGGGGGGTATTGGCACTTTTAATGGAAAAATGAGAAAAATTAAAATTTCTCAAAATGAAATAAATGCCTTCTATACACCTCAAACATTCACTCTATAATGGAAGATTGTTGTTTTTCGCGATATTTTTTGAAATTTGGGTTCTTTTACTAACATTAACGCTTGCGATGAGGCATCTTTTATGCTCATTTCTTGTCTTGAATGATTTATTCTGGGTTTGTATTTTGTTTATTTGATGAAAATGAACAACAATAAACACCATGGAAACATTTTTGTTTGATTCGTGTCGAGTGAGATTTTCACCTAGAACCCCAAAGGGGGGGGTATTGGCACTTTTCATGGAAAATGAGAAAAATTAAAATTTCTAAAAATGAAATAAATGCCTTCAATACACCTCAAACATTCACTCTATAATGGAAGATTGTTGTTTTTCGCGATATTTTTGAAATTTGGGTTCTTTTACTAACATTAACACTTGCGATGAGGCATCTTTTATGCTCATTTCTTGTCTTGAATGATTTATTCTGGGTTTTATTTTGTTTATTTGATGAAAATGAACAACAATAAACACCATGGAAACATTTTTGTTTGATTCGTGTCGAGTGAGATTTTCACCTAGAACCCAAAGGGGGGGGTATTGGCACTTTTAATGGAAAAATGAGAAAAATTAAAATTTCTAAAAATGAAATAAATGCCTTCTATACACCTCAAACATTCACTCTATAATGGAAGATTGTTGTTTTTCGCGATATTTTTTGAAATTTGGGTTCTTTTACTAACATTAACACTTGCGATGAGGCATCTTTTATGCTCATTTCTTGTCTTGAATGATTTATTCTGGGTTTTATTTTGTTTATTTGATGAAAATGAACAACAATAAACACCATGGAAACATTTTTGTTTGATTCGTGTCGAGTGAGATTTTCACCTAGAACCCAAAGGGGGGGGTATTGGCACTTTTCATGGAAAAATGAGAAAAATTAAAATTCCTAAAAATGAAATAAATGCCTTCTATACACCTCAAACATTCACTCTATAATGGAAGATTGTTGTTTTTCGCGATATTTTTGAAATTTGGGTTCTTTTACTACATTAACACTTGCGATGAGGCATCTTTTATGCTCATTTCTTGTCTTGAATGATTTATTCTGGGTTTTATTTTGTTTATTTGATGAAAATGAACAACAATAAACACCATGGAAACATTTTTGTTTGATTCGTGTCGAGTGAGATTTTCACCTAGAACCCAAAGGGGGGGGGGGTATTGGCACTTTTCATGGAAAAATAAAAAAATTAAAATTTCTAAAAATGAAATAAATGCCTTCTAAACACCTCAAACATTCACTCTATAATGGAAGATTGTTGTTTTTCGCGATATTTTTGAAATTTGGGTTCTTTTACTAACATTAACACTTGCGATGAGGCATCTTTTATGCTCATTTCTTGTCTTGAATGATTTATTCTGGGTTTTATTTTGTTTATTTGATGAAAATGAACAACAATAAACACCATGGAAACATTTTTGTTTGATTCGTGTCGAGTGAGATTTTCACCTAGAACCCAAAGGGGGGGGTATTGGCAATTTTCATGAAAATGAGAAAAATTAAAATTTCTAAAAATGAAATAAATGCCTTCTATACACCTCAAACATTCACTCTATAATGGAAGACTGTTGTTTTTCGCGATATTTTTTGAAATTTGGGTTCTTTTTAACTAACATTAACGCTTGCGATGAGGCATCTTTATGCTCATTTCTTGTCTTGAATGATTTATTCTGGTTTTATTTTGTTTATTTGATGAAAATGAACAACAATAAACACCATGGAAACATTTTTGTTTGATTCGTGTCGAGTGAGATTTTCACCTAGAACCCAAAGGGGGGGGGTATTGGCACTTTTAATGGAAAAATGAGAAAAATTAAAATTTCTAAAAATGAAATAAATGCCTTCTATACACCTCAAACATTCACTCTATAATGGAAGATTGTTGTTTTTCGCGATATTTTTTGAAATTTGGGTTCTTTTACTAACATTAACACTTGCGATGAGGCATCTTTTATGCTCATTTCTTGTCTTGAATGATTTATTCTGGGTTTTATTTTGTTTTTTGATGAAAATGAACAACAATAAACACCATGGAAACATTTTTGTTTGATTCGTGTCGAGTGAGATTTTCACCTAGAACCCAAAGGGGGGGTATTGGCAATTTTCATGGAAAAATGAGAAAAATTAAAATTTCTAAAAATGAAATAAATGCCTTCTATACACCTCAAACATTCACTCTATAATGGAAGACTGTTGTTTTTCGCGATATTTTTGAAATTTGGGTTCTTTTACTAACATTAACGCTTGCGATGAGGCATCTTTTATGCTCATTTCTTGTCTTGAATGATTTTATTCTGGGTTTTATTTTGTTTATTTGATGAAAATGAACAACAATAAACACCATGGAAACATTTTTGTTTGATTCGTGTCGAGTGAGATTTTCACCTAGAACCCAAAGGGGGGGTATTGGCAATTTTCATGGAAAAATAAAAAAATTAAAATTTCTAAAAATGAAATAAATGCCTTCTATACACCTCAAACATTCACTCTATAATGGAAGATTGTTGTTTTTCGCGATATTTTTGAAATTTGGGTTCTTTTACTAAACATTAACACTTGCGATGAGGCATCTTTTATGCTCATTTCTTGTCTTGAATGATTTATTCTGGGTTTTATTTGTTTATTTGATGAAAATGAACAACAATAAACACCATGGAAACATTTTTGTTTGATTCGTGTCGAGTGAGATTTTCACCTAGAACCCAAAGGGGGGGGTATTGGCAATTTTCATGGAAAAATGAGAAAAATTAAAATTTCTAAAAATGAAATAAATGCCTTCTATACACCTCAAACATTCACTCTATAATGGAAGATTGTTGTTTTTCGCGATATTTTTTGAAATTTGGGTTCTTTTACTAACATTAACACTTGCGATGAGGCATCTTTATGCTCATTTCTTGTCTTGAATGATTTATTCTGGGTTTTATTTTGTTTATTTGATGAAAATGAACAACAATAAACACCATGGAAACATTTTTGTTTGATTCGTGTCGAGTGAGATTTTCACCTAGAACCCAAAGGGGGGGTATTGGCAATTTTCATGGAAAAATGAGAAAAATTAAAAATTTCTAAAAATGAAATAAATGCCTTCTATACACCTCAAACATTCACTCTATAATGGAAGATGTTGTTTTTCGCGATATTTTTGAAATTTGGGTTCTTTTACTAACATTAACACTTGCGATGAGGCATCTTTTATGCTCATTTCTTGTCTTGAATGATTTATTCTGGGTTTTATTTTGTTTATTTGATGAAAATGAACAACAATAAACACCATGGAAACATTTTTGTTTGATTCGTGTCGAGTGAGATTTTCACCTAGAACCCAAAGGGGGGGGTATTGGCAATTTTCATGGAAAAATGAGAAAAATTAAAATTTCTAAAATGAAATAAATGCCTTCTATACACCTCAAACATTCACTCTATAATGGAAGATTGTTGTTTTTCGCGATATTTTTTGAAATTTGGGTTCTTTTACTAACATAAACACTTGCGATGAGGCATCTTTTATGCTCATTTCTTGTCTTGAATGATTTATTCTGGTTTTATTTTGTTAATTTGATGAAAATGAACAACAATAAACACCATGGAAACATTTTTGTTTGATTCGTGTCGAGTGAGATTTTCACCTAGAACCCAAAGGGGGGGGTATTGGCAATTTTCATGGAAAAATGAGAAAAATTAAAATTTCTAAAAATGAAATAAATGCCTTCTATACACCTCAAACATTCACTCTATAATGGAAGATTGTTGTTTTTCGCGATATTTTTTGAAATTTGGGTTCTTTTACTAACATTAACACTTGCGATGAGGCATCTTTTATGCTCATTTCTTGTCTTGAATGATTTATTCTGGGTTTTATTTTGTTTATTGATGAAAATGAACAACAATAAACACCATGGAAACATTTTTGTTTGATTCGTGTGGAGTGAGATTTTCACCTAGAACCCAAAGGGGGGGGTATTGGCACTTTTCATGGAAAAATGAGAAAAATTAAAATTTCTAAAATGAAATAAATGCCTTCTATACACCTCAAACATTCACTCTATAATGGAAGATTGTTGTTTTTCGCGATATTTTTTGAAATTTGGGTTCTTTTACTAACATTAACGCTTGCGATGAGGCATCTTTTATGCTCATTTCTTGTCTTGAATGATTTATTCTGGGTTTTATTTTGTTTATTTGATGAAAATGAACAACAATAAACACCATGGAAACATTTTTGTTTGATTCGTGTCGACTGAGATTTTCACCTAGAACCCAAAGGGGGGTGTATTGGCACTTTTCATGGAAAAATGAGAAAATTAAATTTCTAAAAATGAAATAAATGCCTTCTATACACCTCAAACATTCACTCTATAATGGAAGATTGTTGTTTTTCGCGATATTTATTGAAATTTGGGTTCTTTTACTAACATTAACACTTGCGATGAGGCATCTTTTATGCTCATTTCTTGTCTTGAATGATTTATTCTGGGTTTTATTTTGTTTATTTGATGAAAATGAACAACAATAAACACCATGGAAACATTTTTGTTTGATTCGTGTCGAGTGAGATTTTCACCTAGAACCCAAAGGGGGAGGTATTGGCACTTTTCATGGAAAAAATGAGAAAAATTAAAATTTCTAAAAATGAAATAAATGCCTTCTATACACCTCAAACATTCACTCTATAATGGAAGATTGTTGTTTTTCGCGATATTTTTGAAATTTGGGTTCTTTTACTAACATTAACACTTGCGATGAGGCATCTTTTATGCTCATTTCTTGTCTTGAATGATTTATTCTGGGTTTTATTTTGTTTATTTGATGAAAATGAACAACAATAAACACCATGGAAACATTTTTGTTTGATTCGTGTCGAGTGAGATTTTCACCTAGAACCCAAAGGGGGGGGTATTGGCACTTTTCATGGAAAAATGAGAAAAATTAAAATTTCTAAAAATGAAATAAATGCCTTCTATACACCTCAAACATTCACTCTATAATGGAAGATTGTTGTTTTTCGGGATATTTTTTGAAATTTGGGTTCTTTTGCTAACATTAACACTTGCGATGAGGCATCTTTTATGCTCATTTCTTGTCTTGAATGATTTATTCTGGGTTTTATTTTGTTTATTTGATGAAAATGAACAACAATAAACACCATGGAAACATTTTTGTTTGATTCGTGTCGAGTGAGATTTTCACCTAGAACCCAAAGGGGGGGGTATTGGCAATTTTCATGGAAAAATGAGAAAAATTAAAATTTCTAAAAATGAAATAAAATGCCTTCTATACACCTCAAACATTCACTCTATAATGGAAGACTGTTGTTTTTCGCGATATTTTTGAAATGTGGGTTCTTTTACTAACATTAACGCTTGCGATGAGGCATCTTTTATGCTCATTTCTTGTCTTGAATGATTTATTCTGGGTTTTATTTTGTTTATTTGATGAAAATGAACAACATAAACACCATGGAAACATTTTTGTTTGATTCGTGTCGAGTGAGATTTTCACCTAGAACCCAAAGGGGGGGTATTGGCAATTTTCATGGAAAAATAAAAAAAATTAAAATTTCTAAAATGAAATAAATGCCTTCTATACACCTCAAACATTCACTCTATAATGGAAGATTGTTGTTTTTCGCGATATTTTTTGAAATTTGGGTTCTTTACTAACATTAACACTTGCGATGAGGCATCTTTTATGCTCATTTCTTGTCTTGAATGATTTATTCTGGGTTTTATTTTGTTTATTTGATGAAAATGAACAACAATAAACACCATGGAAACATTTTTGGTTTGATTCGTGTCGAGTGAGATTTTCACCTAGAACCCAAAGGGGGGGGTATTGGCAATTTTCATGGAAAAATGAGAAAAATTATAAATTTCTAAAAATGAAATAAATGCCTTCTATACACCTCAAACATTCACTCTATAATGGAAGATTGTTGTTTTTCGCGATATTTTTTGAAATTTGGGTTCTTTTGCTAACATTACCACTTGCGATGAGGCATCTTTTATGCTCATTTCTTGTCTTGAATGATTTATTCTGGGTTTTATTTTGTTAATTTGATGAAAATGAACAACAATAAACACCATGGAAACATTTTTGTTTGATTCGTGTCGAGTGAGATTTTCACCTAGAACCCAAAGGGGGGGGTATTGGCAATTTTCATGGAAAAATGAGAAAAATTAAAATTTCTAAAAATGAAATAAATGCCTTCTATACACCTCAAACATTCACTCTATAATGGAAGATTGTTGTTTTTCGCGATATTTTTTGAAATTTGGGTTCTTTTACTAACATTAACACTTGCGATGAGGCATCTTTTATTGCTCATTTCTTGTCTTGAATGATTTATTCTGGGTTTATTTTGTTTATTTGATGAAAATGAACAACAATAAACACCATGGAAACATTTTTGTTTGATTCGTGTCGAGTGAGATTTTCACCTAGAACCCAAAGGGGGGGGTATTGGCAATTTTCATGAAAATGAGAAAAATTAAATTTCTAAAATGAAATAAATGCCTTCTATACACCTCAAACATTCACTCTATAATGGAAGATTGTTGTTTTTCGCGATATTTTTTGAAATTTGGGTTATTTTACTAACATTAACACTTGCGATGAGGCATCTTTTATGCTCATTTCTTGTCTTGAATGATTTATTCTGGGTTTTATTTTGTTTATTTGATGAAAATGAACAACAATAAAACACCATGGAAACATTTTTGTTTGATTCGTGTCGAGTGAGATTTTCACCTAGAACCCAAAGGGGGGGGTATTGGCAATTTTCATGGAAAAATGAGAAAAATTAAAATTTCTAAAAATGAAATAAATGCCTTCTATACACCTCAAACATTCACTCTATAATGGAAGATTGTTGTTTTTCGCGATATTTTTTGAAATTTGGGTTCTTTTACTACATAAACACTTGCGATGAGGCATCTTTTATGCTCATTTCTTGTCTTGAATGATTTATTCTGGGTTTTATTTTGTTAATTTGATGAAAATGAACAACAATAAACACCATGGAAACATTTTTGTTTGATTCGTGTCGAGTGAGATTTTCACCTAGAACCCAAAGGGGGGGGGTATTGGCAATTTTCATGGAAAAATGAGAAAATTAAATTTCTAAAAATGAAATAAATGCCTTCTATACACCTCAAACATTCACTCTATAATGGAAGATTGTTGTTTTTCGCGATATTTTTTGAAATTTGGGTTCTTTTACTAACATTAACACTTGCGATGAGGCATCTTTTATGCTCATTTCTTGTCTTGAATGATTTATTCTGGGTTTTATTTTGTTTATTTGATGAAAATGAACAACAATAACCACCATGGAAACATTTTTGTTTGATTCGTGTCGAGTGAGATTTTCACCTAGAACCCAAAGGGGGGGGTATTGGCACTTTTCATGGAAAAATGAGAAAATTAAAATTTCTAAAAATGAAATAAATGCCTTCTATACACCTCAAACATTCACTCTATAATGGAAGATTGTTGTTTTTCGCGATATTTTTTTGAAATTTGGGTTCTTTTACTAACATTAACGCTTGCGATGAGGCATCTTTTATGCTCATTTCTTGTCTTGAATGATTTATTCTGGGTTTTATTTGTTTATTTGATGAAAATGAACAACAATAAACACCATGGAAACATTTTTGTTTGATTCGTGTCGACTGAGATTTTCACCTAGAACCCAAAGGGGGTGTATTGGCACTTTTCATGGAAAAATGAGAAAATTAAAATTTCTAAAAATGAAATAAATGCCTTCTATACACCTCAAACATTCACTCTATAATGGAAGATTGTTGTTTTTCGCGATATTTTTTGAAATTTGGTTCTTTTACTAACATTAACACTTGCGATGAGGCATCTTTTATGCTCATTTCTTGTCTTGAATGATTTATTCTGGGTTTTATTTTGTTTATTTGATGAAAATGAACAACAATAAACACCATGGAAACATTTTTGTTTGATTCGTGTCGAGTGAGATTTTCACCTAGAACCCAAAGGGGGAGGTATTGGCACTTTTCATGGAAAAATGAGAAAAATTAAAATTTCTAAAAATGAAATAAATGCCTTCTATACACCTCAAACATTCACTCTATAATGGAAGATTGTTGTTTTTCGCGATATTTTTTGAAATTTGGGTTCTTTTACTAACATTAACACTTGCGATGAGCATCTTTTATGCTCATTTCTTGTCTTGAATGATTTATTCTGGGTTTTATTTGTTGTATTTGATGAAAATGAACAACAATAAACACCATGGAAACATTTTTGTTTGATTCGTGTCGAGTGAGATTTTCACCTAGAACCCAAAGGGGGGGGTATTGGCACTTTTCATGGAAAAATGAGAAAAATTAAAATTTCTAAAAATGAAATAAATGCCTTCTATACACCTCAAACATTCACTCTATAATGGAAGATTGTTGTTTTTCGCGATATTTTTGAAATTTGGGTTCTTTTACTAACATTAACACTTGCGATGAGGCATCTTTTATGCTCATTTCTTGTCTTGAATGATTATTCTGGGTTTTATTTTGTTTATTTGATGAAAATGAACAACAATAAACACCATGGAAACATTTTTGTTTGATTCGTGTCGAGTGAGATTTTCACCTAGAACCCAAAGGGGGGGGTATTGGCAATTTTCATGGAAAAATGAGAAAAATTAAAATTTCTAAAATGAAATAAATGCCTTCTATACACCTCAAACATTCACTCTATAATGGAAGATTGTTGTTTTTCGCGATATTTTTGAAATTTGGGTTCTTTTACTAACATTAACACTTGCGATGAGGCATCTTTTATGCTCATTTCTTGTCTTGAATGATTTATTCTGGGTTTTATTTTGTTTATTTGATGAAAATGAACAACAATAAACACCATGGAAACATTTTTGTTTGATTCGTGTCGAGTGAGATTTTCACCTAGAACCCAAAGGGGGGGGTATTGGCAATTTTCATGGAAAAATGAGAAAAATTAAAATTTCTAAAAATGAAATAAATGCCTTCTATACACCTCAAACATTCACTCTATAATGGAAGATTGTTGTTTTTCGCGATATTTTTGAAATTTGGGTTCTTTTACTAACATAAACACTTGCGATGAGGCATCTTTTATGCTCATTTCTTGTCTTGAATGATTTATTCTGGGTTTTATTTTGTTAATTTGATGAAAATGAACAACAATAAACACCATGGAAACATTTTTGTTTGATTCGTGTCGAGTGAGATTTTCACCTAGAACCCAAAGGGGGGGGTATTGGCAATTTTCATGGAAAAATGAGAAAATTAAAATTTCTAAAAATGAAATAAATGCCTTCTATACACCTCAAACATTCACTCTATAATGGAAGATTGTTGTTTTTCGCGATATTTTTGAAATTTGGGTTCTTTTACTAACATTAACACTTGCGATGAGGCATCTTTTATGCTCATTTCTTGTCTTGAATGATTTATTCTGGGTTTTATTTTGTTTATTTGATGAAAATGAACAACAATAAACACCATGGAAACATTTTTGTTTGATTCGTGTCGAGTGAGATTTTCACCTAGAACCCAAAGGGGGGGGTATTGGCACTTTTCATGGAAAAATGAGAAAAATTAAAATTTCTAAAAATGAAATAAATGCCTTCTATACACCTCAAACATTCACTCTATAATGGAAGATTGTTGTTTTTCGCGATATTTTTTGAAATTTGGTTCTTTTACTAACATTAACGCTTGCGATGAGGCATCTTTTATGCTCATTTCTTGTCTTGAATGATTTATTCTGGGTTTTATTTTGTTTATTTGATGAAAATGAACAACAATAAACACCATGGAAACATTTTTGTTTGATTCGTGTCGACTGAGATTTTCACCTAGAACCCAAAGGGGGGTGTATTGGCACTTTTCATGGAAAAATGAGAAAAATTAAAATTTCTAAAAATGAAATAAATGCCTTCTATACACCTCAAACATTCACTCTATAATGGAAGATTGTTGTTTTTCGCGATATTTTTTGAAATTTGGGTTCTTTTACTAACATTAACACTTGCGATGAGGCATCTTTTATGCTCATTTCTTGTCTTGAATGATTTATTCTGGGTTTTATTTTGTTTATTTGATGAAAATGAACAACAATAAACACCATGGAAACATTTTTGTTGATTCGTGTCGAGTGAGATTTTCACCTAGAACCCAAAGGGGGAGGTATTGGCACTTTTCATGAAAAATGAGAAAATTAAAATTTCTAAAAATGAAATAAATGCCTTCTATACACCTCAAACATTCACTCTATAATGGAAGATTGTTGTTTTTCGCGATATTTTTTGAAATTTGGGTTCTTTTACTAACATTAACACTTGCGATGAGGCATCTTTTATGCTCATTTCTTGTCTTGAATGATTTATTCTGGGTTTTATTTTGTTTATTTGATGAAAATGAACAACAATAAACACCATGGAAACATTTTTGTTTGATTCGTGTCGAGTGAGATTTTCACCTAGAACCCAAAGGGGGGGGTATTGGCACTTTTCATGGAAAAATGAGAAAAATTAAAATTTCTAAAAATGAAATAAATGCCTTCTATACACCTCAAACATTCACTCTATAATGGAAGATTGTTGTTTTTCGGGATATTTTTTGAAATTTGGGTTCTTTTGCTAACATTAACACTTGCGATGAGGCATCTTTTATGCTCATTTCTTGTCTTGAATGATTTATTCTGGGTTTTATTTTGTTTATTTGATGAAAATGAACAACAATAAACACCATGGAAACATTTTTGTTTGATTCGTGTCGAGTGAGATTTTCACCTAGAACCCAAAGGGGGGGGTATTGGCAATTTTCATGGAAAAATGAGAAAAATTTAAATTTCTAAAATGAAATAAATGCCTTCTATACACCTCAAACATTCACTCTATAATGGAAGATTGTTGTTTTTCGCGATATTTTTTGAAATTTGGGTTCTTTTACTAACATTAACACTTGCGATGAGGCATCTTTTATGCTCATTTCTTGTCTTGAATGATTTATTCTGGGTTTTATTTTGTTTATTTGATGAAAATGAACAACAATAAACACCATGGAAACATTTTTGTTTGATTCGTGTCGAGTGAGATTTTCACCTAGAACCCAAAGGGGGGGGGTATTGGCACTTTTCATGGAAAAATGAGAAAAATTAAAATTTCTAAAAATGAAATAAATGCCTTCTATTCACCTCAAACATTCACTCTATAATGGAAGATTGTTGTTTTTCGCCGATATTTTTTGAAATTTGGGTTCTTTTACTAACATTAACCGCTTGCGATGAGGCATCTTTTATGCTCATTTCTTGTCTTGAATGATTTATTCTGGGTTTTATTTTGTTTATTTGATGAAAATGAACAACAATAAACACCATGGAAACATTTTTGTTTGATTCGTGTCGAGTGAGATTTTCACCTAGAACCCAAAGGGGGGTGTATTGGCACTTTTCATGGAAAAATGAGAAAAATTAAAATTTCTAAAAATGAAATAAATGCCTTCTATACACCTCAAACATTCACTCTATAATGGAAGATTGTTGTTTTTCGCGATATTTTTTGAAATTTGGGTTCTTTTACTAACATTAACGCTTGCGATGAGGCATCTTTTATGCTCATTTCTTGTCTTGAATGATTTATTCTGGGTTTTATTTTGTTTATTTGATGAAAATGAACAACAATAAACACCATGGAAACATTTTTGTTTGATTCGTGTCGAGTGAGATTTTCACCTAGAACCCAAAGGGGGGGGTATTGGCAATTTTCATGGAAAAATGAGAAAAATTAAAATTTCTAAAATGAAATAAATGCCTTCTATACACCTCAAACATTCACTCTATAATGGAAGATTGTTGTTTTTCGCGATATTTTTTGAAATTTGGGTTCTTTTGCTAACATTAACACTTGCGATGAGGCATCTTTTATGCTCATTTCTTGTCTTGAATGATTTATTCTGGGTTTTATTTTGTTTATTTGATGAAAATGAACAACAATAAACACCATGGAAACATTTTTGTTTGATTCGTGTCGAGTGAGATTTTCACCTAGAACCCAAAGGGGGGGTATTGGCACTTTTCATGGAAAAATGAGAAAATTAAAATTTCTAAAATGAAATAAATGCCTTCTATACACCTCAAACATTCACTCTATAATGGAAGATTGTTGTTTTTCGCGATATTTTTTGAAATTTGGGTTCTTTTGCTAACATTAACACTTGCGATGAGGCATCTTTTATGCTCATTTCTTGTCTTGAATGATTTATTCTGGGTTTTATTTTGTTTATTTGATGAAAATGAACAACAATAAACACCATGGAAACATTTTTGTTTGATTCGTGTCGAGTGAGATTTTCACCTAGAACCCAAAGGGGGGGGGTATTGGCAATTTTCATGGAAAAATGAGAAAAATTAAAATTTCTAAAAATGAAATAAATGCCTTCTATACACCTCAAACATTCACTCTATAATGGAAGACTGTTGTTTTTTCGCGATATTTTTTGAAATTTGGGTTCTTTTACTAACATTAACGCTTGCGATGAGGCATCTTTTATGCTCATTTCTTGTCTTGAATGATTTATTCTGGGTTTTATTTTGTTTATTTGATGAAAATGAACAACAATAAACACCATGGAAACATTTTTGTTTGATTCGTGTCGAGTGAGATTTTCACCTAGAACCCAAAGGGGGGGTATTGGCAATTTTCATGGAAAATAAAAAAAAATTAAAATTTCTAAAAATGAAATAAATGCCTTCTATACACCTCAAACATTCACTCTATAATGGAAGATTGTTGTTTTTCGCGATATTTTTTGAAATTTGGGTTCTTTTACTAACATAACACTTGCGATGAGGCATCTTTTATGCTCATTTCTTGTCTTGAATGATTTATTCTGGGTTTTATTTTGTTTATTTGATGAAAATGAACAACAATAAACACCATGGAAACATTTTTGTTTGATTCGTGTCGAGTGAGATTTTCACCTAGAACCCAAAGGGGGGGGTATTGGCAATTTTCATGGAAAAATGAGAAAATTAAAATTTCTAAAAATGAAATAAATGCCTTCTATACACCTCAAACATTCACTCTATAATGGAAGATTGTTGTTTTTCGCGATATTTTTTGAAATTTGGGTTCTTTTGCTAACATTACCACTTGCGATGAGGCATCTTTTATGCTCATTTCTTGTCTTGAATGATTTATTCTGGGTTTTATTTTGTTAATTTGATGAAAATGAACAACAATAAACACCATGGAAACATTTTTGTTTGATTCGTGTCGAGTGAGATTTTCACCTAGAACCCAAAGGGGGGGGTATTGGCAATTTTCATGGAAAAATGAGAAAAATAAAATTTCTAAAATGAAATAAATGCCTTCTATACACCTCAAACATTCACTCTATAATGGAAGATTGTTGTTTTTCGCGATATTTTTTGAAATTTGGGTCTTTTACTAACATTAACACTTGCGATGAGGCATCTTTTATGCTCATTTCTTGTCTTGAATGATTTATTCTGGGTTTTATTTTGTTTATTTGATGAAAATGAACAACAATAAACACCATGGAAACATTTTTGTTTGATTCGTGTCGAGTGAGATTTTCACCTAGAACCCAAAGGGGGGGGTATTGGCAATTTTCATGGAAAAATGAGAAAATTAAAATTTCTAAAAATGAAATAAATGCCTTCTATACACCTCAAACATTCACTCTATAATGGAAGATTGTTGTTTTTCGCGATATTTTTTGAAATTTGGGTTCTTTTACTAACATTAACACTTGCGATGAGGCATCTTTTATGCTCATTCTTGTCTTGAATGATTTATTCTGGGTTTTATTTTGTTTATTTGATGAAAATGAACAACAATAAACACATGGAAACATTTTTGTTTGATTCGTGTCGAGTGAGATTTTCACCTAGAACCCCAAAGGGGGGGGTATTGGCAATTTTCATGGAAAAATGAGAAAAATTAAAATTTCTAAAATGAAATAAATGCCTTCTATACACCTCAAACATTCACTCTATAATGGAAGATTGTTGTTTTTCGCGATATTTTTTGAAATTTGGGTTCTTTTACTAACATAAACACTTGCGATGAGGCATCTTTTATGCTCATTTCTTGTCTTGAATGATTTATTCTGGTTTTATTTTGTTAATTTGATGAAAATGAACAACAATAAACACCATGGAAACATTTTTGTTTGATTCGTGTCGAGTGAGATTTTCACCTAGAACCCAAAGGGGGGGGTATTGGCAATTTTCATGGAAAAATGAGAAAAATTAAAATTTCTAAAATGAAATAAATGCCTTCTATACACCTCAAACATTCACTCTATAATGGAAGATTGTGTTTTTCGCGATATTTTTTGAAATTTGGGTTCTTTTACTAACATTAACACTTGCGATGAGGCATCTTTTATGCTCATTTCTTGTCTTGAATGATTCTATTCTGGGTTTTATTTTGTTTATTTGATGAAAATGAACAACAATAAACACCATGGAAACATTTTTGTTTGATTCGTGTCGAGTGAGATTTTCACCTAGAACCCAAAGGGGGGGGTATTGGCACTTTTCATGGAAAATGAGAAAAATTAAAATTTCTAAAAATGAAATAAATGCCTTCTATACACCTCAAACATTCACTCTATAATGGAAGATTGTTGTTTTTCGCGATATTTTTTGAAATTTGGGTTCTTTTACTCAACATTAACGCTTGCGATGAGGCATCTTTTATGCTCATTTCTTGTCTTGAATGATTTATTCTGGGTTTTATTTTGTTTATTTGATGAAAAATGAACAACAATAAACACCATGGAAACATTTTTTGTTTGATTCGTGTCGACTGAGATTTTCACCTAGAACCCAAAGGGGGGTGTATTGGCACTTTTCATGGAAAAATGAGAAAAATTAAAATTTCTAAAAATGAAATAAATGCCTTCTATACACCTCAAACATTCACTCTATAATGGAAGATTGTTGTTTTTCGCGATATTTTTTGAAATTTGGGTTCTTTTACTACATTAACACTTGCGATGAGGCATCTTTTATGCTCATTTCTTGTCTTGAATGATTTATTCTGGGTTTTATTTTGTTTATTTGATGAAAATGAACAACAATAAACACCATGGAAACATTTTTGTTTGATTCGTGTCGAGTGAGATTTTCACCTAGAACCCAAAGGGGGAGGTATTGGCACTTTTCATGGAAAAATGAGAAAAATTAAAATTCTAAAAATGAAATAAATGCCTTCTATACACCTCAAACATTCACTCTATAATGGAAGATTGTTGTTTTTCGCGATATTTTTTGAAATTTGGGTTCTTTTACTAACATTAACACTTGCGATGAGGCATCTTTTATGCTCATTTCTTGTCTTGAATGATTTATTCTGGGTTTTATTTTGTTTATTTGATGAAAATGAACAACAATAAACACCATGGAAACATTTTTGTTTGATTCGTGTCGAGTGAGATTTTCACCTAGAACCCAAAGGGGGGGGTATTGGCACTTTTCATGGAAAAATGAGAAAAATTAAAATTTCTAAAAATGAAATAAATGCCTTCTATACACCTCAAACATTCACTCTATAATGGAAGATTGTTGTTTTTCGGGATATTTTTTGAAATTTGGGTTCTTTTGCTAACATTAACACTTGCGATGAGGCATCTTTTATGCTCATTTCTTGTCTTGAATGATTTATTCTGGTTTTATTTTGTTTATTTGATGAAAATGAACAACAATAAACACCATGGAAACATTTTTGTTTGATTCGTGTCGAGTGAGATTTTCACCTAGAACCCAAAGGGGGGGGTATTGGCAATTTTCATGGAAAAATGAGAAAAATTTAAATTTCTAAAAATGAAATAAATGCCTTCTATACACCTCAAACATTCACTCTATAATGGAAGATTGTTGTTTTTCGCGATATTTTTTGAAATTTGGGTTCTTTTACTAACATTAACACTTGCGATGAGGCATCTTTTATGCTCATTTCTTGTCTTGAATGATTTATTCTGGGTTTTATTTTGTTTATTTGATGAAAATGAACAACAATAAACACCATGGAAACATTTTTGTTTGATTCGTGTCGAGTGAGATTTTCACCTAGAACCCAAAGGGGGGGGTATTGGCACTTTTCATGGAAAAATGAGAAAAATTAAAATTTCTAAAAATGAAATAAATGCCTTCTATTCACCTCAAACATTCACTCTATAATGGAAGATTGTTGTTTTTCGCGATATTTTTTGAAATTTGGGTTCTTTTACTAACATTAACACTTGCGATGAGGCATCTTTTATGCTCATTTCTTGTCTTGAATGATTTATTCTGGGTTTTTTTTTTGTTTATTTGATGAAAATGAACAACAATAAACACCATGGAAACATTTTTGTTTGATTCGTGTCGAGTGAGATTTTCACCTAGAACCCAAAGGGGGGGGTATTGGCAATTTTCATGGAAAAATGAGAAAAATTTAAATTTCTAAAAATGAAATAAATGCCTTCTATACACCTCAAACATTCACTCTATAATGGAAGATTGTTGTTTTTCGCGATATTTTTTGAAATTTGGGTTCTTTTACTAACATTAACACTTGCGATGAGGCATCTTTTATGCTCATTTCTTGTCTTGAATGATTTATTCTGGGTTTTATTTTGTTTATTTGATGAAAATGAACAACAATAAACACCATGGAAACATTTTTGTTTGATTCGTGTCGAGTGAGATTTTCACCTAGAACCCAAAGGGGGGGGTATTGGCACTTTTCATGGAAAAATGAGAAAAATTAAAATTTCTAAAAATGAAATTAAATGCCTTCTATTCACCTCAAACATTCACTCTATAATGGAAGATTGTTGTTTTTCGCGATATTTTTTGAAATTTGGGTTCTTTTACTAACATTAACACTTGCGATGAGGCATCTTTTATGCTCATTTCTTGTCTTGAATGATTTATTCTGGGTTTTTTTTTGTTTATTTGATGAAAATGAACAACAATAAACACCATGGAAACATTTTTGTTTGATTCGTGTCGAGTGAGATTTTCACCTAGAACCCAAAGGGGGGGGTATTGGCACTTTCATGGAAAAATGAGAAAATTAAAATTTCTAAAATTAAATAAATGCCTTCTAAACACCTCAAACATTCACTCTATAATGGAAGATTGTTGTTTTTCGCGATATTTTTTGAAATTTGGGTTCTTTTACTAACATTAACGCTTGCGATGAGGCATCTTTTATGCTCATTTCTTGTCTTGAATGATTTATTCTGGGTTTTATTTTGTTTATTTGATGAAAATGAACAACAATAAACACCATGGAAACATTTTTGTTTGATTCGTGTCGAGTGAGATTTTCACCTAGAACCCAAAGGGGGGTGTATTGGCACTTTTCATGGAAAAATGAGAAAAATTAAAATTTCTAAAAATGAAATAAATGCCTTCTATACACCTCAAACATTCACTCTATACTGGAAGATTGTTGTTTTTCGCGATATTTTTGAAATTTGGGTTCTTTTACTAACATTAACGCTTGCGATGAGGCATCTTTTATGCTCATTTCTTGTCTTGAATGATTTATTCTGGGTTTTATTTTGTTTATTTGATGAAAATGAACAACAATAAACACCATGGAAACATTTTTGTTTGATTCGTGTCGAGTGAGATTTTCACCTAGAACCCAAAGGGGGGGGTATTGGCAATTTTCATGGAAAAATGAGAAAAATTAAAATTTCTAAAAATGAAATAAATGCCTTCTATACACCTCAAACATTCACTCTATAATGGAAGATTGTTGTTTTTCGCGATATTTTTGAAATTTGGGTTCTTTTGCTAACATTAACACTTGCGATGAGGCATCTTTTATGCTCATTTCTTGTCTTGAATGATTTATTCTGGGTTTTATTTTGTTTATTTGATGAAAATGAACAACAATAAACACCATGGAAACATTTTTGTTTGATTCGTGTCGAGTGAGATTTTCACCTAGAACCCAAAGGGGGGGGTATTGGCACTTTTCATGGAAAAATGAGAAAATTAAAATTTCTAAAAATGAAATAAATGCCTTCTATACACCTCAAACATTCACTCTATAATGGAAGATTGTTGTTTTTCGCGATATTTTTGAAATTTGGGTTCTTTTGCTAACATTAACACTTGCGATGAGGCATCTTTTATGCTCATTTCTTGTCTTGAATGATTTATTCTGGGTTTTATTTGTTTATTTGATGAAAATGAACAACAATAAACACCATGGAAACATTTTTGTTTGATTCGTGTCGAGTGAGATTTTCACCTAGAACCCAAAGGGGGGGGTATTGGCAATTTTCATGGAAAAATGAGAAAATTAAAATTTCTAAAAATGAAATAAATGCCTTCTATACACCTCAAACATTCACTCTATAATGGAAGACTGTTGTTTTTCGCGATATTTTTTGAAATTGGGTTCTTTACTAACGCTTGCGATGAGGCATCTTTTATGCTCATTTCTTGTCTTGAATGATTTATTCTGGGTTTTATTTTGTTTATTTGATGAAAATGAACAACAATAAACACCATGGAAACATTTTTGTTTGATTCGTGTCGAGTGAGATTTTCACCTAGAACCCAAAGGGGGGGTATTGGCAATTTTCATGGAAAAATAAAAAAATTAAAATTTCTAAAAATGAAATAAATGCCTTCTATACACCTCAAACATTCACTCTATAATGGAAGATTGTTGTTTTTCGCGATATTTTTTGAAATTTGGGTTCTTTTACTAACATTAACACTTGCGATGAGGCATCTTTTATGCTCATTTCTTGTCTTGAATGATTTATTCTGGGTTTTATTTTGTTTATTTGATGAAAATGAACAACAATAAACACCATGGAAACATTTTTGTTTGATTCGTGTCGAGTGAGATTTTCACCTAGAACCCAAAGGGGGGGGTATTGGCAATTTTCATGGAAAAATGAGAAAAATTAAAATTTCTAAAAATGAAATAAATGCCTTCTATACACCTCAAACATTCACTCTATAATGGAAGATTGTTGTTTTTCGCGATATTTTTTGAAATTTGGGTTCTTTTGCTAACATTACCACTTGCGATGAGGCATCTTTTATGCTCATTTCTTGTCTTGAATGATTTATTCTGGGTTTTATTTTGTTAATTTGATGAAAATGAACAACAATAAACACCATGGAAACATTTTTGTTTGATTCGTGTCGAGTGAGATTTTCACCTAGAACCCAAAGGGGGGGGTATTGGCAATTTTCATGGAAAAATGAGAAAAATTAAAATTTCTAAAAATGAAATAAATGCCTTCTATACACCTCAAACATTCACTCTATAATGGAAGATTGTTGTTTTTCGCGATATTTTTTGAAATTTGGGTTCTTTTACTAACATTAACACTTGCGATGAGGCATCTTTTATGCTCATTTCTTGTCTTGAATGATTTATTCTGGGTTTTATTTTGTTTATTTGATGAAAATGAACAACAATAAACACCATGGAAACATTTTTGTTTGATTCGTGTCGAGTGAGATTTTCACCTAGAACCCAAAGGGGGGGGTATTGGCAATTTTCATGGAAAAATGAGAAAAATTAAAATTTCTAAAAATGAAATAAATGCCTTCTATACACCTCAAACATTCACTCTATAATGGAAGATTGTTGTTTTTCGCGATATTTTTTGAAATTTGGGTTCTTTTACTAACATTAACACTTGCGATGAGGCATCTTTTATGCTCATTTCTTGTCTTGAATGATTTATTCTGGGTTTTATTTTGTTTATTTGATGAAAATGAACAACAATAAACACCATGGAAACATTTTTGTTTGATTCGTGTCGAGTGAGATTTTCACCTAGAACCCAAAGGGGGGGGTATTGGCAATTTTCATGGAAAAATGAGAAAAATTAAAATTTCTAAAATGAAATAAATGCCTTCTATACACCTCAAACATTCACTCTATAATGGAAGATTGTTGTTTTTCGCGATATTTTTTGAAATTTGGGTTCTTTTACTAACATAAACACTTGCGATGAGGCATCTTTTATGCTCATTTCTTGTCTTGAATGATTTATTCTGGGTTTTATTTTGTTAATTTGATGAAAATGAACAACAATAAACACCATGGAAACATTTTTGTTTGATTCGTGTCGAGTGAGATTTTCACCTAGAACCCAAAGGGGGGGGTATTGGCAATTTTCATGGAAAAATGAGAAAAATTAAAATTTCTAAAAATGAAATAAATGCCTTCTATACACCTCAAACATTCACTCTATAATGGAAGATTGTTGTTTTTCGCGATATTTTTTGAATTTGGGTTCTTTTACTAACATTAACACTTGCGATGAGGCATCTTTTATGCTCATTTCTTGTCTTGAATGATTTATTCTGGGTTTTATTTTGTTTATTTGATGAAAATGAACAACAATAAACACCATGGAAACATTTTTGTTTGATTCGTGTCGAGTGAGATTTTCACCTAGAACCCAAAGGGGGGGGTATTGGCACTTTTCATGGAAAAATGAGAAAAATTAAAATTTCTAAAAATGAAATAAATGCCTTCTATACACCTCAAACATTCACTCTATAATGGAAGATTGTTGTTTTTCGCGATATTTTTTGAAATTTGGGTTCTTTTACTAACATTAACGCTTGCGATGAGGCATCTTTTATGCTCATTTCTTGTCTTGAATGATTTATTCTGGGTTTTATTTTGTTTATTTGATGAAAATGAACAACAATAAACACCATGGAAACATTTTTGTTTGATTCGTGTCGACTGAGATTTTCACCTAGAACCCAAAGGGGGGTGTATTGGCACTTTTCATGGAAAAATGAGAAAAATTAAAATTTCTAAAAATGAAATAAATGCCTTCTATACACCTCAAACATTCACTCTATAATGGAAGATTGTTGTTTTTCGCGATATTTTTTGAAATTTGGGTTCTTTTACTAACATTAACACTTGCGATGAGGCATCTTTTATGCTCATTTCTTGTCTTGAATGATTTATTCTGGGTTTTATTTTGTTTATTTGATGAAAATGAACAACAATAAACACCATGGAAACATTTTGTTTGATTCGTGTCGAGTGAGATTTTCACCTAGAACCCAAAGGGGGAGGTATTGGCACTTTTCATGGAAAAATGAGAAAAATTAAAATTTCTAAAAATGAAATAAATGCCTTCTATACACCTCAAACATTCACTCTATAATGGAAGATTGTTGTTTTTCGCGATATTTTTTGAAATTTGGGTTCTTTTACTAACATTAACACTTGCGATGAGGCATCTTTTATGCTCATTTCTTGTCTTGAATGATTTATTCTGGGTTTTATTTTGTTTATTTGATGAAAATGAACAACAATAAACACCATGGAAACATTTTTGTTTGATTCGTGTCGAGTGAGATTTTCACCTAGAACCCAAAGGGGGGGGTATTGGCACTTTTCATGGAAAAATGAGAAAAATTAAAATTTCTAAAAATGAAATAAATGCCTTCTATACACCTCAAACATTCACTCTATAATGGAAGATTGTTGTTTTTCGGGATATTTTTTGAAATTTGGGTTCTTTTGCTAACATTAACACTTGCGATGAGGCATCTTTTATGCTCATTTCTTGTCTTGAATGATTTATTCTGGGTTTTATTTTGTTTATTTGATGAAAATGAACAACAATAAACACCATGGAAACATTTTTGTTTGATTCGTGTCGAGTGAGATTTTCACCTAGAACCCAAAGGGGGGGGTATTGGCAATTTTCATGGAAAAATGAGAAAAATTTAAATTTCTAAAAATGAAATAAATGCCTTCTATACACCTCAAACATTCACTCTATAATGGAAGATTGTTGTTTTTCGCGATATTTTTTGAAATTTGGGTTCTTTTACTAACATTAACACTTGCGATGAGGCATCTTTTATGCTCATTTCTTGTCTTGAATGATTTATTCTGGGTTTTATTTTGTTTATTTGATGAAAATGAACAACAATAAACACCATGGAAACATTTTTGTTTGATTCGTGTCGAGTGAGATTTTCACCTAGAACCCAAAGGGGGGGGTATTGGCACTTTTCATGGAAAAATGAGAAAAATTAAAATTTCTAAAAATGAAATAAATGCCTTCTATTCACCTCAAACATTCACTCTATAATGGAAGATTGTTGTTTTTCGCGATATTTTTTGAAATTTGGGTTCTTTTACTAACATTAACGCTTGCGATGAGGCATCTTTTATGCTCATTTCTTGTCTTGAATGATTTATTCTGGGTTTTATTTTGTTTATTTGATGAAAATGAACAACAATAAACACCATGGAAACATTTCTGTTTGATTCGTGTCGAGTGAGATTTTCACCTAGAACCCAAAGGGGGGGGTATTGGCAATTTTCATGGAAAAATGAGAAAAATTAAAATTTCTAAAAATGAAATAAATGCCTTCTATACACCTCAAACATTCACTCTATAATGGAAGATTGTTGTTTTTCGCGATATTTTTTGAAATTTGGGTTCTTTTGCTAACATTAACACTTGCGATGAGGCATCTTTTATGCTCATTTCTTGTCTTGAATGATTTATTCTGGGTTTTATTTTGTTTATTTGATGAAAATGAACAACAATAAACACCATGGAAACATTTTTGTTTGATTCGTGTCGAGTGAGATTTTCACCTAGAACCCAAAGGGGGGGGTATTGGCACTTTTCATGGAAAAATGAGAAAAATTAAAATTTCTAAAAATGAAATAAATGCCTTCTATACACCTCAAACATTCACTCTATAATGGAAGATTGTTGTTTTTCGCGATATTTTTTGAAATTTGGGTTCTTTTGCTAACATTAACACTTGCGATGAGGCATCTTTTATGCTCATTTCTTGTCTTGAATGATTTATTCTGGGTTTTATTTTGTTTATTTGATGAAAATGAACAACAATAAACACCATGGAAACATTTTTGTTTGATTCGTGTCGAGTGAGATTTTCACCTAGAACCCAAAGGGGGGGGTATTGGCAATTTTCATGGAAAAATGAGAAAAATTAAAATTTCTAAAAATGAAATAAATGCCTTCTATACACCTCAAACATTCACTCTATAATGGAAGATTGTTGTTTTTCGCGATATTTTTTGAAATTTGGGTTCTTTTGCTAACATTAACACTTGCGATGAGGCATCTTTTATGCTCATTTCTTGTCTTGAATGATTTATTCTGGGTTTTATTTTGTTTATTTGATGAAAATGAACAACAATAAACACCATGGAAACATTTTTGTTTGATTTGTGTCGAGTGAGAATTTCACCTAGAACCCAAAGGGGGGGGTATTGGCAATTTTCATGGAAAAATGAGAAAAATTAAAATTTCTAAAAATGAAATAAATGCCTTCTATACACCTCAAACATTCACTCTATAATGGAAGATTGTTGTTTTTCGCGATATTTTTTGAAATTTGGGTTCTTTTACTAACATTAACACTTGCGATGAGGCATCTTTTATGCTCATTTCTTGTCTTGAATGATTTATTCTGGGTTTTATTTTGTTTATTTGATGAAAATGAACAACAATAAACACCATGGAAACATTTTTGTTTGATTCGTGTCGAGTGAGATTTTCACCTAGAACCCAAAGGGGGGGGTATTGGCAATTTTCATGGAAAAATGAGAAAAATTTAAATTTCTAAAAATGAAATAAATGCCTTCTATACACCTCAAACATTCACTCTATAATGGAAGATTGTTGTTTTTCGCGATATTTTTTGAAATTTGGGTTCTTTTACTAACATTAACACTTGCGATGAGGCATCTTTTATGCTCATTTCTTGTCTTGAATGATTTATTCTGGGTTTTATTTTGTTTATTTGATGAAAATGAACAACAATAAACACCATGGAAACATTTTTGTTTGATTCGTGTCGAGTGAGATTTTCACCTAGAACCCAAAGGGGGGGGTATTGGCACTTTTCATGGAAAAATGAGAAAAATTAAAATTTCTAAAAATGAAATAAATGCCTTCTATACACCTCAAACATTCACTCTATAATGGAAGATTGTTGTTTTTCGCGATATTTTTTGAAATTTGGGTTCTTTTACTAACATTAACACTTGCGATGAGGCATCTTTTATGCTCATTTCTTGTCTTGAATGATTTATTCTGGGTTTTATTTTGTTTATTTGATGAAAATGAACAACAATAAACACCATGGAAACATTTTTGTTTGATTCGTGTCGAGTGAGATTTTCACCTAGAACCCAAAGGGGGGGGTATTGGCACTTTTCATGGAAAAATGAGAAAAATTAAAATTTCTAAAAATGAAATAAATGCCTTCTATACACCTCAAACATTCACTCTATAATGGAAGATTGTTGTTTTTCGCGATATTTTTTGAAATTTGGGTTCTTTTACTAACATTAACACTTGCGATGAGGCATCTTTTATGCTCATTTCTTGTCTTGAATGATTTATTCTGGGTTTTATTTTGTTTATTTGATGAAAATGAACAACAATAAACACCATGGAAACATTTTTGTTTGATTCGTGTCGAGTGAGATTTTCACCTAGAACCCAAAGGGGGGGGTATTGGCACTTTTCATGGAAAAATGAGAAAAATTAAAATTTCTAAAAATGAAATAAATGCCTTCTATACACCTCAAACATTCACTCTATAATGGAAGATTGTTGTTTTTCGCGATATTTTTTGAAATTTGGGTTCTTTTGCTAACATTAACACTTGCGATGAGGCATCTTTTATGCTCATTTCTTGTCTTGAATGATTTATTCTGGGTTTTATTTTGTTTTTTTGATGAAAATGAACAACAATAAAGACCATGGAAACATTTTTGTTTGATTCGTGTCGAGTGAGATTTTCACCTAGAACCCAAAGGGGGGGGTATTGGCAATTTTCATGGAAAAATGAGAAAAATTTAAATTTCTAAAAATGAAATAAATGCCTTCTATACACCTCAAACATTCACTCTATAATGGAAGATTGTTGTTTTTCGCGATATTTTTTGAAATTTGGGTTCTTTTACTAACATTAACACTTGCGATGAGGCATCTTTTATGCTCATTTCTTGTCTTGAATGATTTATTCTGGGTTTTATTTTGTTTATTTGATGAAAATGAACAACAATAAACACCATGGAAACATTTTTGTTTGATTCGTGTCGAGTGAGATTTTCACCTAGAACCCAAAGGGGGGGGTATTGGCACTTTTCATGGAAAAATGAGAAAAATTAAAATTTCTAAAAATGAAATAAATGCCTTCTATTCACCTCAAACATTCACTCTATAATGGAAGATTGTTGTTTTTCGCGATATTTTTTGAAATTTGGGTTCTTTTACTAACATTAACACTTGCGATGAGGCATCTTTTATGCTCATTTCTTGTCTTGAATGATTTATTCTGGGTTTTATTTTGTTTATTTGATGAAAATGAACAACAATAAACACCATGGAAACATTTTTGTTTGATTCGTGTCGAGTGAGATTTTCACCTAGAACCCAAAGGGGGGGGTATTGGCACTTTTCATGGAAAAATGAGAAAAATTAAAATTTCTAAAAATGAAATAAATGCCTTCTATTCACCTCAAACATTCACTCTATAATGGAAGATTGTTGTTTTTCGCGATATTTTTTGAAATTTGGGTTCTTTTACTAACATTAACGCTTGCGATGAGGCATCTTTTATGCTCATTTCTTGTCTTGAATGATTTATTCTGGGTTTTATTTTGTTTATTTGATGAAAATGAACAACAATAAACACCATGGAAACATTTTTGTTTGATTCGTGTCGAGTGAGATTTTCACCTAGAACCCAAAGGGGGGTGTATTGGCACTTTTCATGGAAAAATGAGAAAAATTAAAATTTCTAAAAATGAAATAAATGCCTTCTAAACACCTCAAACATTCACTCTTTAATGGAAGATTGTTGTTTTTCGCGATATTTTTTGAAATTTGGGTTCTTTTACTAACATTAACGCTTGCGATGAGGCATCTTTTATGCTCATTTCTTGTCTTGAATGATTTATTCTGGGTTTTATTTTGTTTATTTGATGAAAATGAACAACAATAAACACCATGGAAACATTTTTGTTTGATTCATGTCGAGTGAGATTTTCACCTAGAACCCAAAGGGGGGGGTATTGGCACTTTTCATGGAAAAATGAGAAAAATTAAAACTTCTAAAAATGAAATAAATGCCTTCTATACACCTCAAACATTCACTCTATTATGGAAGATTGTTGTTTTTCGCGATATTTTTTGAAATTTGGGTTCTTTTACTAACATTAACACTTGCGATGAGGCATCTTTTATGCTCATTTCTTGTCTTGAATGATTTATTCTGGGTTTTATTTTGTTTATTTGATGAAAATGAACAACAATAAACACCATGGAAACATTTTTGTTTGATTCGTGTCGAGTGAGAATTTCACCTAGAACCCAAAGGGGGGTGTATTGGCACTTTTCATGGAAAAATGAGAAAAATTAAAATTTCTAAAAATGAAATAAATGCCTTCTATACACCTCAAACATTCACTCTATAATGGAAGATTGTTGTTTTTCGCGATATTTTTTGAAATTTGGGTTCTTTTACTAACATTAACACTTGCGATGAGGCATCTTTTATGCTCATTTCTTGTCTTGAATGATTTATTCTGGGTTTTATTTTGTTTATTTGATGAAAATGAACAACAATAAACACCATGGAAACATTTTTGTTTGATTCGTGTCGAGTGAGATTTTCACCTAGAACCCAAAGGGGTATTGGCACTTTTCATGGAAAAATGAGAAAAATTAAAATTTCTAAAAATGAAATAAATGCCTTCTATACACCTCAAACATTCACTCTATAATGGAAGATTGTTGTTTTTCGCGATATTTTTTGAAATTTGGGTTCTTTTGCTAACATTAACACTTGCGATGAGGCATCTTTTATGCTCATTTCTTGTCTTGAATGATTTATTCTGGGTTTTATTTTGTTTATTTGATGAAAATGAACAACAATAAACACCATGGAAACATTTTTGTTTGATTCGTGTCGAGTGAGATTTTCACCTAGAACCCAAAGGGGGGGGTATTGGCACTTTTCATGGAAAAATGAGAAAAATTAAAATTTCTAAAAATGAAATAAATGCCTTCTATACACCTCAAACATTCACTCTATAATGGAAGATTGTTGTTTTTCGCGATATTTTTTGAAATTTGGGTTCTTTTGCTAACATTAACACTTGCGATGAGGCATCTTTTATGCTCATTTCTTGTCTTGAATGATTTATTCTGGGTTTTATTTTGTTTATTTGATGAAAATGAACAACAATAAACACCATGGAAACATTTTTGTTTGATTCGTGTCGAGTGAGATTTTCACCTAGAACCCAAAGGGGGGGGTATTGGCAATTTTCATGGAAAAATAAAAAAAATTAAAATTTCTAAAAATGAAATAAATGCCTTCTAAACACCTCAAACATTCACTCTATAATGGAAGATTGTTTGTATTTTTCGCGATATTTTTTGAAATTTGGGTTCTTTTACTAACATTAACACTTGCGATGAGGCATCTTTTATGCTCATTTGTTGTCTTGAATGA
The DNA here is from genome assembly GCF_022747635.1 of Hetaerina americana. Classification (NCBI taxonomy): domain Eukaryota; kingdom Metazoa; phylum Arthropoda; class Insecta; order Odonata; family Calopterygidae; genus Hetaerina; species Hetaerina americana. Next base: position 33,075 of record NW_027287451.1, on the reverse strand, counting down.
TTTATTCTGGGTTTTATTTTGTTTATTTGATGAAAATGAACAACAATAAACACCATGGAAACATTTTTGTTTGATTCGTGTCGAGTGAGATTTTCACCTAGAACCCAAAGGGGGGGGTATTGGCAATTTTCATGGAAAAATGAGAAAAATTAAAATTTCTAAAAATGAAATAAATGCCTTCTATACACCTCAAACATTCACTCTATAATGGAAGATTGTTGTTTTTCGCGATATTTTTTTAAATTTGGGTTCTTTTACTAACATTAACGCTTGCGATGAGGCATCTTTTATGCTCATTTCTTGTCTTAAATGATTTATTCTGGGTTTTATTTTGTTTATTTGATGAAAATGAACAACAATAAACACCATGGAAACATTTTTGTTTGATTCGTGTCGAGTGAGATTTTCACCTAGAACCCAAAGGGGGGTGTATTGGCACTTTTCATGGAAAAATGAGAAAAATTAAAATTTCTAAAAATGAAATAAATGCCTTCTATACACCTCAAACATTCACTCTATAATGGAAGATTGTTGTTTTTCGCGATATTTTTTGAAATTTGGGTTCTTTTACTAACATTAACACTTGCGATGAGGCATCTTTTATGCTCATTTCTTGTCTTGAATGATTTATTCTGGGTTTTATTTTGTTTATTTGATGAAAATGAACAACAATAAACACCATGGAAACATTTTTGTTTGATTCGTGTCGAGTGAGATTTTCACCTAGAACCCAAAGGGGGGGGGGGTATTGGCACTTTTCATGGAAAAATGAGAAAAATTAAAATTTCTAAAAATGAAATAAATGCCTTCTATACACCTCAAACATTCACTCTATAATGGAAGATTGTTGTTTTTCGCGATATTTTTTGAAATTTGGGTTCTTTTGCTAACATTAACACTTGCGATGAGGCATCTTTTATGCTCATTTCTTGTCTTGAATGATTTATTCTGGGTTTTATTTTGTTTATTTGATGAAAATGAACAACAATAAACACCATGGAAACATTTTTGTTTGATTCGTGTCGAGTGAGATTTTCACCTAGAACCCAAAGGGGGGGGTATTGGCACTTTTCATGGAAAAATGAGAAAAATTAAAATTTCTAAAAATGAAATAAATGCCTTCTATACACCTCAAACATTCACTCTATAATGGAAGATTGTTGTTTTTCGCGATATTTTTTGAAATTTGGGTTCTTTTGCTAACATTAACACTTGCGATGAGGCATCTTTTATGCTCATTTCTTGTCTTGAATGATTTATTCTGGGTTTTATTTTGTTTATTTGATGAAAATGTACAACAATAAACACCATGGAAACATTTTTGTTTGATTCGTGTCGAGTGAGATTTTCACCTAGAACCCAAAGGGGGGGGTATTGGCACTTTTCATGGAAAAATGAGAAAAATTAAAATTTCTAAAAATGAAATAAATGCCTTCTAAACACCTCAAACATTCACTCTATAATGGAAGACTGTGGTTTTTCGCGATATTTTTTGAAATTTGGGTTCTTTTGCTAACATTAACACTTGCGATGAGGCATCTTTTATGCTCATTTCTTGTCTTGAATGATTTATTCTGGGTTTTATTTTGTTTATTTGATGAAAATGAACAACAATAAACACCATGGAAACATTTTTGTTTGATTCGTGTCGAGTGAGATTTTCACCTAGAACCCAAAGGGGGGGGTATTGGCAATTTTCATGGAAAAATGAGAAAAATTAAAATTTCTAAAAATGAAATAAATGCCTTCTATACACCTCAAACATTCACTCTATAATGGAAGATTGTTGTTTTTCGCGATATTTTTTGAAATTTGGGTTCTTTTACTAACATTAACACTTGCGATGAGACATCTTTTATGCTCATTTCTTGTCTTGAATGATTTATTCTGGGTTTTATTTTGTTTATTTGATGAAAATGAACAACAATAAACACCATGGAAACATTTTTGTTTGATTCGTGTCGAGTGAGATTTTCACCTAGAACCCAAAGGGGGGGGTATTGGCAATTTTCATGGAAAAATGAGAAAAATTTAAATTTCTAAAAATGAAATAAATGCCTTCTATACACCTCAAACATTCACTCTATAATGGAAGATTGTTGTTTTTCGCGATATTTTTTGAAATTTGGGTTCTTTTACTAACATTAACACTTGCGATGAGGCATCTTTTATGCTCATTTCTTGTCTTGAATGATTTATTCTGGGTTTTATTTTGTTTATTTGATGAAAATGAACAACAATAAACACCATGGAAACATTTTTGTTTGATTCGTGTCGAGTGAGATTTTCACCTAGAACCCAAAGGGGGGGGTATTGGCACTTTTCATGGAAAAATGAGAAAAATTAAAATTTCTAAAAATGAAATAAATGCCTTCTATACACCTCAAACATTCACTCTATAATGGAAGATTGTTGTTTTTCGCGATATTTTTTGAAATTTGGGTTCTTTTACTAACATTAACACTTGCGATGAGGCATCTTTTATGCTCATTTCTTGTCTTGAATGATTTATTCTGGGTTTTATTTTGTTTATTTGATGAAAATGAACAACAATAAACACCATGGAAACATTTTTGTTTGATTCGTGTCGAGTGAGATTTTCACCTAGAACCCAAAGGGGGGGGTATTGGCACTTTTCATGGAAAAATGAGAAAAATTAAAATTTCTAAAAATGAAATAAATGCCTTCTATACACCTCAAACATTCACTCTATAATGGAAGATTGTTGTTTTTCGCGATATTTTTTGAAATTTGGGTTCTTTTACTAACATTAACACTTGCGATGAGGCATCTTTTATGCTCATTTCTTGTCTTGAATGATTTATTCTGGGTTTTATTTTGTTTATTTGATGAAAATGAACAACAATAAACACCATGGAAACATTTTTGTTTGATTCGTGTCGAGTGAGATTTTCACCTAGAACCCAAAGGGGGGGGTATTGGCACTTTTCATGGAAAAATGAGAAAAATTAAAATTTCTAAAAATGAAATAAATGCCTTCTATACACCTCAAACATTCACTCTATAATGGAAGATTGTTGTTTTTCGCGATATTTTTTGAAATTTGGGTTCTTTTACTAACATTAACGCTTGCGATGAGGCATCTTTTATGCTCATTTCTTGTCTTGAATGATTTATTCTGGGTTTTATTTTGTTTATTTGATGAAAATGAACAACAATAAACACCATGGAAACATTTTTGTTTGATTCGTGTCGACTGAGATTTTCACCTAGAACCCAAAGGGGGGTGTATTGGCACTTTTCATGGAAAAATGAGAAAAATTAAAATTTCTAAAAATGAAATAAATGCCTTCTATACACCTCAAACATTCACTCTATAATGGAAGATTGTTGTTTTTCGCGATATTTTTTTAAATTTGGGTTCTTTTACTAACATTAACGCTTGCGATGAGGCATCTTTTATGCTCATTTCTTGTCTTAAATGATTTATTCTGGGTTTTATTTTGTTTATTTGATGAAAATGAACAACAATAAACACCATGGAAACATTTTTGTTTGATTCGTGTCGAGTGAGATTTTCACCTAGAACCCAAAGGGGGGGGTATTGGCACTTTTCATGGAAAAATGAGAAAAATTAAAATTTCTAAAAATGAAATAAATGCCTTCTATACACCTCAAACATTCACTCTATAATTGAAGATTGTTGTTTTTCGCGATATTTTTTGAAATTTGGGTTCTTTTGCTAACATTAACACTTGCGATGAGGCATCTTTTATGCTCATTTCTTGTCTTGAATGATTTATTCTGGGTTTTATTTTGTTTATTTGATGAAAATGAACAACAATAAACACCATGGAAACATTTTTGTTTGATTCGTGTCGAGTGAGATTTTCACCTAGAACCCAAAGGGGGGGGTATTGGCAATTTTCATGGAAAAATAAGAAAAATTAAAATTTCTAAAAATGAAATAAATGCCTTCTATACACCTCAAACATTCACTCTATAATGGAAGATTGTTGTTTTTCGCGATATTTTTTGAAATTTGGGTTCTTTTACTAACATTAACACTTGCGATGAGGCATCTTTTATGCTCATTTCTTGTCTTGAATGATTTATTCTGGGTTTTATTTTGTTTATTTGATGAAAATGAACAACAATAAACACCATGGAAACATTTTTGTTTGATTCGTGTCGAGTGAGATTTTCACCTAGAACCCAAAGGGGGGGGTATTGGCACTTTTCATGGAAAAATGAGAAAAATTAAAATTTCTAAAAATGAAATAAATGCCTTCTAAACACCTCAAACATTCACTCTTTAATGGAAGATTGTTGTTTTTCGCGATATTTTTTTAAATTTGGGTTCTTTTACTAACATTAACGCTTGCGATGAGGCATCTTTTATGCTCATTTCTTGTCTTGAATGATTTATTCTGGGTTTTATTTTGTTTATTTGATGAAAATGAACAACAATAAACACCATGGAAACATTTTTGTTTGATTCGTGTCGAGTGAGATTTTCACCTAGAACCCAAAGGGGGGGGTATTGGCACTTTTCATGGAAAAATGAGAAACAAAACACCACAGATAAAATGCCTTCTACCACACCTCAACCATTCACTCTTAATGGAAGATTGTTGTTTTTCGCGAATATTTTTTGAAATTTGGGTTCTATTTACTAACATTAACGCTTGCGATGAGGCATCTTTTATGCTCATTTCTTGTCTTGAATGATTTATTCTGGGTTTTATTTTGTTTATTTGATGAAAATGAACAACAATAAACACCATGGAAACATTTTTGTTTGATTCGTGTCGAGTGTAGATTTTCACCTAGAACCCAAAGGGGGGTGTATTGGCACTTTTCATGGAAAAATGAGAAAAATTAAAATTTCTAAAAAATGAAATAAATGCCTTCTAAACACCTCAAACATTCACTCTTTAATGGAAGATTTGTTGTTTTTCGCGATATTTTTTGAAATTTGGGTTCTTTTACTAACATTACGCTTGCGATGAGGCATCTTTTATGCTCATTTCTTGTCTTGAATGATTTATTCTGGGTTTTATTTTGTTTATTTGATGAAAATGAACAACAATAAACACCATGGAAACATTTTTGTTTGATTCGTGTCGAGTGAGAATTTCACCTAGAACCCAAAGGGGGGTGTATTGGCACTTTTCATGGAAAAATGAGAAAAATTAAAATTTCTAAAAATGAAATAAATGCCTTCTATACACCTCAAACATTCACTCTATATGGAAGATTGTTGTTTTTTCGCGATATTTTTTTGAAATTTTGGTTCTTTTACTAACATTAACACTTGCGATGAGGCATCTTTTATGCTCATTTGTTGTCTTGAATGATTTATTCTGGGTTTTATTTTGTTTATTTGATGAAAATGAACAACAATAAACACCATGGAAACATTTTTGTTTGATTCGTGTCGAGTGAGATTTTCACCTAGAACCCAAAGGGGGGGGGGTGGTATTGGCACTTTTCATGGAAAAATGAGGAAAAATTAAAATTTCTAAAAATGAAATAAATGCCTTCTATACACCTCAAACATTCACTCTATAATGGAAGATTGTTGTTTTTCGCGATATTTTTTGAAATTTGGGTTCTTTTACTAACATTAACACTTGCGATGAGGCATCTTTTATGCTCATTTCTTGTCTTGAATGATTTATTCTGGGTTTTATTTTGTTTATTTGATGAAAATGAACAACAATAAACACCATGGAAACATTTTTGTTTGATTCGTGTCGAGTGAGATTTTCACCTAGAACCCAAAGGGGGGGGTATTGGCAATTTTCATGGAAAAATGAGAAAAATTAAAATTTCTAAAAATGAAATAAATGCCTTCTATACACCTCAAACATTCACTCTATAATGGAAGATTGTTGTTTTTCGCGATATTTTTTGAAATTTGGGTTCTTTTACTAACATTAACACTTGCGATGAGGCATCTTTTATGCTCATTCTTGTCTTGAATGATTTATTCTGGGTTTTATTTTGTTTATTTGATGAAAATGAACAACAATAAACACCATGGAAACATTTTTGTTTGATTCGTGTCGAGTGAGATTTTCACCTAGAACCCAAAGGGGGGGGGGTATTGGCAATTTTCATGGAAAAATAAAAAAAATTAAAATTTCTAAAAATGAAATAAATGCCTTCTAAACACCTCAAACATTCACTCTATAATGGAAGATTGTTTGTATTTTTCGCGATATTTTTTGAAATTTGGGTTCTTTTACTAACATTAACACTTGCGATGAGGCATCTTTTATGCTCATTTGTTGTCTTGAATGATTTATTCTGGGTTTTATTTTGTTTATTTGATGAAAATGAACAACAATAAACACCATGGAAACATTTTTGTTTGATTCGTGTCGAGTGAGATTTTCACCTAGAACCCAAAGGGGGGGGGTATTGGCAATTTTCATGGAAAAATGAGAAAAATTAAAATTTCTAAAAATGAAATAAATGCCTTCTATACACCTCAAACATTCACTCTATAATGGAAGATTGTTGTTTTTCGCGATATTTTTTGAAATTTGGGTTCTTTTACTAACATTAACACTTGCGATGAGGCATCTTTTATGCTCATTTCTTGTCTTGAATGATTTATTCTGGGTTTATTTTGTTTATTTGATGAAAATGAACAACAATAAACACCATGGAAACATTTTTGTTTGATTCGTGTCGAGTGAGATTTTCACCTAGAACCCAAAGGGGGGGGTATTGGCAATTTTCATGGAAAAATGAGAAAAATTAAAATTTCTAAAAATGAAATAAATGCCTTCTATACACCTCAAACATTCACTCTATAATGGAAGATTGTTGTTTTTCGCGATATTTTTTGAAATTTGGGTTCTTTTACTAACATTAACACTTGCGATGAGGCACCTTTATGCTCATTTCTTGTCTTGAATGATTTATTCTGGGTTTTATTTTGTTTTATTTGATGAAAATGAACAACAATAAACACCATGGAAACATTTTTGTTTGATTCGTGTCGAGTGAGATTTTCACCTAGAACCCAAAGGGGGGGTATTGGCAATTTTCATGGAAAAATGAGAAAAATTAAAATTTCTAAAAATGAAATAAATGCCTTCTATACACCTCAAACATTCACTCTATAATGGAAGATTGTTGTTTTTCGCGATATTTTTGAAATTTGGGTTCTTTTACTAACATTAACACTTGCGATGAGGCATCTTTTATGCTCATTCTTGTCTTGAATGATTTATTCTGGTTTTTATTTTGTTTATTTGATGAAAATGAACAACAATAAACACCATGGAAACATTTTTGTTTGATTCGTGTCGAGTGAGATTTTCACCTAGAACCCAAAGGGGGGGTATTGGCAATTTTCATGGAAAAATGAGAAAAATTAAAATTTCTAAAAATGAAATAAATGCCTTCTATACACCTCAAACATTCACTCTATAATGGAAGATTGTTGTTTTTCGCGATATTTTTTTGAAATTTGGGTTCTTTTACTAACATTAACACTTGCGATGAGGCATCTTTTATGCTCATTTCTTGTCTTGAATGATTTATTCTGGGTTTTATTTTGTTTATTTGATGAAAATGAACAACAATAAACACCATGGAAACATTTTTGTTTGATTCGTGTCGAGTGAGATTTTCACCTAGAACCCAAAGGGGGGGGTATTGGCACTTTTCATGGAAAAATGAGAAAAATTAAAATTTCTAAAAATGAAATAAATGCCTTCTAAACACCTCAAACATTCACTCTATAATGGAAGACTGTGGTTTTTCGCGATATTTTTTGAAATTTGGGTTCTTTTACTAACATTAACGCTTGCGATGAGGCATCTTTTATGCTCATTTCTTGTCTTGAATGATTTATTCTGGGTTTTATTTTGTTTATTTGATGAAAATGAACAACAATAAACACCATGGAAACATTTTTGTTTGATTCGTGTCGAGTGAGATTTTCACCTAGAACCCAAAGGGGGGGGTATTGGCACTTTTCATGGAAAAATGAGAAAAATTAAAATTTCTAAAAATGAAATAAATGCCTTCTATACACCTCAAACATTCACTCTATAATGGAAGATTGTTGTTTTTCGCGATATTTTTTGAAATTTGGGTTCTTTTACTAACATTAACACTTGCGATGAGGCATCTTTTATGCTCATTTCTTGTCTTGAATGATTTATTCTGGGTTTTATTTTGTTTATTTGATGAAAATGAACAACAATAAACACCATGGAAACATTTTTGTTTGATTCGTGTCGAGTGAGAATTTCACCTAGAACCCAAAGGGGGGGGTATTGGCACTTTTCATGGAAAAATGAGAAAAATTAAAATTTCTAAAAATGAAATAAATGCCTTCTATACACCTCAAACATTCACTCTATAATGGAAGATTGTTGTTTTTCGCGATATTTTTTGAAATTTGGGTTCTTTTACTAACATTAACACTTGCGATGAGGCATCTTTTATGCTCATTTCTTGTCTTGAATGATTTATTCTGGGTTTTATTTTGTTTATTTGATGAAAATGAACAACAATAAACACCATGGAAACATTTTTGTTTGATTCGTGTCGAGTGAGATTTTCACCTAGAACCCAAAGGGGGGGGTATTGGCAATTTTCATGGAAAAATGAGAAAAATTAAAATTTCTAAAAATGAAATAAATGCCTTCTAAACACCTCAAACATTCACTCTATAATGGAAGATTGTTGTTTTTCGCGATATTTTTTGAAATTTGGGTTCTTTTACTAACATTAACACTTGCGATGAGGCATCTTTTATGCTCATTTCTTGTCTTGAATGATTTATTCTGGGTTTTATTTTGTTTATTTGATGAAAATGAACAACAATAAACACCATGGAAACATTTTTGTTTGATTCGTGTCGAGTGAGATTTTCACCTAGAACCCAAAGGGGGGGGTATTGGCACTTTTCATGGAAAAATGAGAAAAATTAAAATTTCTAAAAATGAAATAAATGCCTTCTATACACCTCAAACATTCACTCTATAATGGAAGATTGTTGTTTTTCGCGATATTTTTTTAAATTTGGGTTCTTTTACTAACATTAACGCTTGCGATGAGGCATCTTTTATGCTCATTTCTTGTCTTAAATGATTTATTCTGGGTTTTATTTTGTTTATTTGATGAAAATGAACAACAATAAACACCATGGAAACATTTTTGTTTGATTCGTGTCGAGTGAGATTTTCACCTAGAACCCAAAGGGGGGTGTATTGGCACTTTTCATGGAAAAATGAGAAAAATTAAAATTTCTAAAAATGAAATAAATGCCTTCTATACACCTCAAACATTCACTCTATAATGGAAGATTGTTGTTTTTCGCGATATTTTTTGAAATTTGGGTTCTTTTACTAACATTAACACTTGCGATGAGGCATCTTTTATGCTCATTTCTTGTCTTGAATGATTTATTCTGGGTTTTATTTTGTTTATTTGATGAAAATGAACAACAATAAACACCATGGAAACATTTTTGTTTGATTCGTGTCGAGTGAGATTTTCACCTAGAACCCAAAGGGGGGGGTATTGGCACTTTTCATGGAAAAATGAGAAAAATTAAAATTTCTAAAAATGAAATAAATGCCTTCTATACACCTCAAACATTCACTCTATAATGGAAGATTGTTGTTTTTCGCGATATTTTTTGAAATTTGGGTTCTTTTACTAACATTAACGCTTGCGATGAGGCATCTTTTATGCTCATTTCTTGTCTTGAATGATTTATTCTGGGTTTTATTTTGTTTATTTGATGAAAATGAACAACAATAAACACCATGGAAACATTTTTGTTTGATTCGTGTCGACTGAGATTTTCACCTAGAACCCAAAGGGGGGTGTATTGGCACTTTTCATGGAAAAATGAGAAAAATTAAAATTTCTAAAAATGAAATAAATGCCTTCTATACACCTCAAACATTCACTCTATAATGGAAGATTGTTGTTTTTCGCGATATTTTTTTAAATTTGGGTTCTTTTACTAACATTAACGCTTGCGATGAGGCATCTTTTATGCTCATTTCTTGTCTTAAATGATTTATTCTGGGTTTTATTTTGTTTATTTGATGAAAATGAACAACAATAAACACCATGGAAACATTTTTGTTTGATTCGTGTCGAGTGAGATTTTCACCTAGAACCCAAAGGGGGGGGTATTGGCACTTTTCATGGAAAAATGAGAAAAATTAAAATTTCTAAAAATGAAATAAATGCCTTCTATACACCTCAAACATTCACTCTATAATTGAAGATTGTTGTTTTTCGCGATATTTTTTGAAATTTGGGTTCTTTTGCTAACATTAACACTTGCGATGAGGCATCTTTTATGCTCATTTCTTGTCTTGAATGATTTATTCTGGGTTTTATTTTGTTTATTTGATGAAAATGAACAACAATAAACACCATGGAAACATTTTTGTTTGATTCGTGTCGAGTGAGATTTTCACCTAGAACCCATGGAAACATTTTTGTTTGATTCGTGTCGAGTGAGATTTTCACCTAGAACCCAAAGGGGGGGGTATTGGCAATTTTCATGGAAAAATGAGAAAAATTAAAATTTCTAAAAATGAAATAAATGCCTTCTATACACCTCAAACATTCACTCTATAATGGAAGATTGTTGTTTTTCGCGATATTTTTTGAAATTTGGGTTCTTTTACTAACATTAACACTTGCGATGAGGCATCTTTTATGCTCATTTCTTGTCTTGAATGATTTATTCTGGGTTTTATTTTGTTTATTTGATGAAAATGAACAACAATAAACACCATGGAAACATTTTTGTTTGATTCGTGTCGAGTGAGATTTTCACCTAGAACCCAAAGGGGGGGGTATTGGCACTTTTCATGGAAAAATGAGAAAAATTAAAATTTCTAAAAATGAAATAAATGCCTTCTATTCACCTCAAACATTCACTCTATAATGGAAGATTGTTGTTTTTCGCGATATTTTTTGAAATTTGGGTTCTTTTACTAACATTAACACTTGCGATGAGGCATCTTTTATGCTCATTTCTTGTCTTGAATGATTTATTCTGGGTTTTATTTTGTTTATTTGATGAAAATGAACAACAATAAACACCATGGAAACATTTTTGTTTGATTCGTGTCGAGTGAGATTTTCACCTAGAACCCAAAGGGGGGGTATTGGCACTTTTCATGGAAAAATGAGAAAAATTAAAATTTCTAAAAATGAAATAAATGCCTTCTAAACACCTCAAACATTCACTCTTTAATGGAAGATTGTTGTTTTTCGCGATATTTTTTGAAATTTGGGTTCTTTTACTAACATTAACGCTTGCGATGAGGCATCTTTTATGCTCATTTCTTGTCTTGAATGATTTATTCTGGGTTTTATTTTGTTTATTTGATGAAAATGAACAACAATAAACACCATGGAAACATTTTTGTTTGATTCGTGTCGAGTGAGATTTTCACCTAGAACCCAAAGGGGGGTGTATTGGCACTTTTCATGGAAAAATGAGAAAAATTAAAATTTCTAAAAATGAAATAAATGCCTTCTAAACACCTCAAACATTCACTCTTTAATGGAAGATTGTTGTTTTTCGCGATATTTTTTGAAATTTGGGTTCTTTTACTAACATTAACGCTTGCGATGAGGCATCTTTTATGCTCATTTCTTGTCTTGAATGATTTATTCTGGGTTTTATTTTGTTTATTTGATGAAAATGAACAACAATAAACACCATGGAAACATTTTTGTTTGATTCGTGTCGAGTGAGATTTTCACCTAGAACCCAAAGGGGGGGGTATTGGCACTTTTCATGGAAAAATGAGAAAAATTAAAACTTCTAAAAATGAAATAAATGCCTTCTATACACCTCAAACATTCACTCTATTATGGAAGATTGTTGTTTTTCGCGATATTTTTTGAAATTTGGGTTCTTTTACTAACATTAACACTTGCGATGAGGCATCTTTTATGCTCATTTCTTGTCTTGAATGATTTATTCTGGGTTTTATTTTGTTTATTTGATGAAAATGAACAACAATAAACACCATGGAAACATTTTTGTTTGATTCGTGTCGAGTGAGAATTTCACCTAGAACCCAAAGGGGGGTGTATTGGCACTTTTCATGGAAAAATGAGAAAAATTAAAATTTCTAAAAATGAAATAAATGCCTTCTATACACCTCAAACATTCACTCTATAATGGAAGATTGTTGTTTTTCGCGATATTTTTTGAAATTTGGGTTCTTTTACTAACATTAACACTTGCGATGAGGCATCTTTTATGCTCATTTGTTGTCTTGAATGATTTATTCTGGGTTTTATTTTGTTTATTTGATGAAAATGAACAACAATAAACACCATGGAAACATTTTTGTTTGATTCGTGTCGAGTGAGATTTTCACCTAGAACCCAAAGGGGGGGTATTGGCACTTTTCATGGAAAAATGAGAAAAATTAAAATTTCTAAAAATGAAATAAATGCCTTCTAAACACCTCAAACATTCACTCTATAATGGAAGATTGTTTGTATTTTTCGCGATATTTTTTGAAATTTGGGTTCTTTTACTAACATTAACACTTGCGATGAGGCATCTTTTATGCTCATTTGTTGTCTTGAATGATTTATTCTGGGTTTTATTTTGTTTATTTGATGAAAATGAACAACAATAAACACCATGGAAACATTTTTGTTTGATTCGTGTCGAGTGAGATTTTCACCTAGAACCCAAAGGGGGGGGTATTGGCAATTTTCATGGAAAAATGAGAAAAATTAAAATTTCTAAAAATGAAATAAATGCCTTCTATACACCTCAAACATTCACTCTATAATGGAAGATTGTTGTTTTTCGCGATATTTTTTGAAATTTGGGTTCTTTTACTAACATTAACACTTGCGATGAGGCATCTTTTATGCTCATTTCTTGTCTTGAATGATTTATTCTGGGTTTTATTTTGTTTATTTGATGAAAATGAACAACAATAAACACCATGGAAACATTTTTGTTTGATTCGTGTCGAGTGAGATTTTCACCTAGAACCCAAAGGGGGGGGTATTGGCACTTTTCATGGAAAAATGAGAAAAATTAAAATTTCTAAAAATGAAATAAATGCCTTCTAAACACCTCAAACATTCACTCTATAATGGAAGACTGTGGTTTTTCGCGATATTTTTTGAAATTTGGGTTCTTTTACTAACATTAACGCTTGCGATGAGGCATCTTTTATGCTCATTTCTTGTCTTGAATGATTTATTCTGGGTTTTATTTTGTTTATTTGATGAAAATGAACAACAATAAACACCATGGAAACATTTTTGTTTGATTCGTGTCGAGTGAGATTTTCACCTAGAACCCAAAGGGGGGGGTATTGGCACTTTTCATGGAAAAATGAGAAAAATTAAAATTTCTAAAAATGAAATAAATGCCTTCTATACACCTCAAACATTCACTCTATAATGGAAGATTGTTGTTTTTCGCGATATTTTTTGAAATTTGGGTTCTTTTACTAACATTAACACTTGCGATGAGGCATCTTTTATGCTCATTTCTTGTCTTGAATGATTTATTCTGGGTTTTATTTTGTTTATTTGATGAAAATGAACAACAATAAACACCATGGAAACATTTTTGTTTGATTCGTGTCGAGTGAGAATTTCACCTAGAACCCAAAGGGGGGGGTATTGGCACTTTTCATGGAAAAATGAGAAAAATTAAAATTTCTAAAAATGAAATAAATGCCTTCTATACACCTCAAACATTCACTCTATAATGGAAGATTGTTGTTTTTCGCGATATTTTTTGAAATTTGGGTTCTTTTACTAACATTAACACTTGCGATGAGGCATCTTTTATGCTCATTTCTTGTCTTGAATGATTTATTCTGGGTTTTATTTTGTTTATTTGATGAAAATGAACAACAATAAACACCATGGAAACATTTTTGTTTGATTCGTGTCGAGTGAGATTTTCACCTAGAACCCAAAGGGGGGGGTATTGGCACTTTTCATGGAAAAATGAGAAAAATTAAAATTTCTAAAAATGAAATAAATGCCTTCTATACACCTCAAACATTCACTCTATAATGGAAGATTGTTGTTTTTCGCGATATTTTTTGAAATTTGGGTTCTTTTACTAACATTAACACTTGCGATGAGGCATCTTTTATGCTCATTTCTTGTCTTGAATGATTTATTCTGGGTTTTATTTTGTTTATTTGATGAAAATGAACAACAATAAACACCATGGAAACATTTTTGTTTGATTCGTGTCGAGTGAGATTTTCACCTAGAACCCAAAGGGGGGGGTATTGGCACTTTTCATGGAAAAATGAGAAAAATTAAAATTTCTAAAAATGAAATAAATGCCTTCTATACACCTCAAACATTCACTCTATAATGGAAGATTGTTGTTTTTCGCGATATTTTTTGAAATTTGGGTTCTTTTACTAACATTAACACTTGCGATGAGGCATCTTTTATGCTCATTTCTTGTCTTGAATGATTTATTCTGGGTTTTATTTTGTTTATTTGATGAAAATGAACAACAATAAACACCATGGAAACATTTTTGTTTGATTCGTGTCGAGTGAGATTTTCACCTAGAACCCAAAGGGGGGGGTATTGGCACTTTTCATGGAAAAATGAGAAAAATTAAAATTTCTAAAAATGAAATAAATGCCTTCTATACACCTCAAACATTCACTCTATAATGGAAGATTGTTGTTTTTCGCGATATTTTTTGAAATTTGGGTTCTTTTACTAACATTAACGCTTGCGATGAGGCATCTTTTATGCTCATTTCTTGTCTTGAATGATTTATTCTGGGTTTTATTTTGTTTATTTGATGAAAATGAACAACAATAAACACCATGGAAACATTTTTGTTTGATTCGTGTCGACTGAGATTTTCACCTAGAACCCAAAGGGGGGTGTATTGGCACTTTTCATGGAAAAATGAGAAAAATTAAAATTTCTAAAAATGAAATAAATGCCTTCTATACACCTCAAACATTCACTCTATAATGGAAGATTGTTGTTTTTCGCGATATTTTTTTAAATTTGGGTTCTTTTACTAACATTAACGCTTGCGATGAGGCATCTTTTATGCTCATTTCTTGTCTTAAATGATTTATTCTGGGTTTTATTTTGTTTATTTGATGAAAATGAACAACAATAAACACCATGGAAACATTTTTGTTTGATTCGTGTCGAGTGAGATTTTCACCTAGAACCCAAAGGGGGGGGTATTGGCAATTTTCATGGAAAAATGAGAAAAATTAAAATTTCTAAAAATGAAATAAATGCCTTCTATACACCTCAAACATTCACTCTATAATGGAAGATTGTTGTTTTTCGCGATATTTTTTGAAATTTGGGTTCTTTTACTAACATTAACACTTGCGATGAGGCATCTTTTATGCTCATTTCTTGTCTTGAATGATTTATTCTGGGTTTTATTTTGTTTATTTGATGAAAATGAACAACAATAAACACCATGGAAACATTTTTGTTTGATTCGTGTCGAGTGAGATTTTCACCTAGAACCCAAAGGGGGGGGTATTGGCACTTTTCATGGAAAAATGAGAAAAATTAAAATTTCTAAAATGAAATAAATGCCTTCTAAACACCTCAAACATTCACTCTATAATGGAAGACTGTGGTTTTTCGCGATATTTTTTGAAATTTGGGTTCTTTTACTAACATTAACGCTTGCGATGAGGCATCTTTTATGCTCATTTCTTGTCTTGAATGATTTATTCTGGGTTTTATTTTGTTTATTTGATGAAAATGAACAACAATAAACACCATGGAAACATTTTTGTTTGATTCGTGTCGAGTGAGATTTTCACCTAGAACCCAAAGGGGGGGGTATTGGCACTTTTCATGGAAAAATGAGAAAAATTAAAATTTCTAAAAATGAAATAAATGCCTTCTATACACCTCAAACATTCACTCTATAATGGAAGATTGTTGTTTTTCGCGATATTTTTTGAAATTTGGGTTCTTTTACTAACATTAACACTTGCGATGAGGCATCTTTTATGCTCATTTCTTGTCTTGAATGATTTATTCTGGGTTTTATTTTGTTTATTTGATGAAAATGAACAACAATAAACACCATGGAAACATTTTTGTTTGATTCGTGTCGAGTGAGATTTTCACCTAGAACCCAAAGGGGGGGGTATTGGCACTTTTCATGGAAAAATGAGAAAAATTAAAATTTCTAAAATGAAATAAATGCCTTCTAAACACCTCAAACATTCACTCTATAATGGAAGACTGTGGTTTTTCGCGATATTTTTTGAAATTTGGGTTCTTTTACTAACATTAACGCTTGCGATGAGGCATCTTTTATGCTCATTTCTTGTCTTGAATGATTTATTCTGGGTTTATTTTGTTTATTTGATGAAAATGAACAACAATAAACACCATGGAAACATTTTTGTTTGATTCGTGTCGAGTGAGATTTTCACCTAGAACCCAAAGGGGGGGGTATTGGCACTTTTCATGGAAAAATGAGAAAAATTAAAATTTCTAAAAATGAAATAAATGCCTTCTATACACCTCAAACATTCACTCTATAATGGAAGATTGTTGTTTTTCGCGATATTTTTTGAAATTTGGGTTCTTTTACTAACATTAACACTTGCGATGAGGCATCTTTTATGCTCATTTCTTGTCTTGAATGATTTATTCTGGGTTTTATTTTGTTTATTTGATGAAAATGAACAACAATAAACACCATGGAAACATTTTTGTTTGATTCGTGTCGAGTGAGATTTTCACCTAGAACCCAAAGGGGGGGGTATTGGCACTTTTCATGGAAAAATGAGAAAAATTAAAATTTCTAAAAATGAAATAAATGCCTTCTATACACCTCAAACATTCACTCTATAATGGAAGATTGTTGTTTTTCGCGATATTTTTTGAAATTTGGGTTCTTTTACTAACATTAACACTTGCGATGAGGCATCTTTTATGCTCATTTCTTGTCTTGAATGATTTATTCTGGGTTTTATTTTGTTTATTTGATGAAAATGAACAACAATAAACACCATGGAAACATTTTTGTTTGATTCGTGTCGAGTGAGATTTTCACCTAGAACCCAAAGGGGGGGGTATTGGCAATTTTCATGGAAAAATGAGAAAAATTAAAATTTCTAAAAATGAAATAAATGCCTTCTATACACCTCAAACATTCACTCTATAATGGAAGATTGTTGTTTTTCGCGATATTTTTTGAAATTTGGGTTCTTTTACTAACATTAACACTTGCGATGAGGCATCTTTTATGCTCATTTCTTGTCTTGAATGATTTATTCTGGGTTTTATTTTGTTTATTTGATGAAAATGAACAACAATAAACACCATGGAAACATTTTTGTTTGATTCGTGTCGAGTGAGATTTTCACCTAGAACCCAAAGGGGGGGTATTGGCACTTTTCATGGAAAAATGAGAAAAATTAAATTTTCTAAAAATGAAATAAATGCCTTCTATACACCTCAAACATTCACTCTATAATGGAAGATTGTTGTTTTTCGCGATATTTTTTGAAATTTGGGTTCTTTTACTAACATTAACACTTGCGATGAGGCATCTTTTATGCTCATTTCTTGTCTTGAATGATTTATTCTGGTTTTTATTTTGTTTATTTGATGAAAATGAACAACAATAAACACCATGGAAACATTTTTGTTTGATTCGTGTCGAGTGAGATTTTCACCTAGAACCCAAAGGGGGGGGTATTGGCAATTTTCATGGAAAAATGAGAAAAATTAAAATTTCTAAAAATGAAATAAATGCCTTCTATACACCTCAAACATTCACTCTATAATGGAAGATTGTTGTTTTTCGCGATATTTTTTGAAATTTGGGTTCTTTTACTAACATTAACACTTGCGATGAGGCATCTTTTATGCTCATTTCTTGTCTTGAATGATTTATTCTGGTTTTTATTTTGTTTATTTGATGAAAATGAACAACAATAAACACCATGGAAACATTTTTGTTTGATTCGTGTCGAGTGAGATTTTCACCTAGAACCCAAAGGGGGGGGTATTGGC
This sequence comes from Hetaerina americana, assembly GCF_022747635.1. NCBI lineage: Eukaryota > Metazoa > Arthropoda > Insecta > Odonata > Calopterygidae > Hetaerina > Hetaerina americana. The sequence goes on along the minus strand of NW_027287451.1, from coordinate 15,054 downwards.
AATTTTCATGGAAAAATGAGAAAAATTAAAATTTCTAAAAATGAAATAAATGCCTTCTATACACCTCAAACATTCACTCTATAATGGAAGATTGTTGTTTTTCGCGATATTTTTTGAAATTTGGGTTCTTTTACTAACATTAACACTTGCGATGAGGCATCTTTTATGCTCATTTCTTGTCTTGAATGATTTATTCTGGTTTTTATTTTGTTTATTTGATGAAAATGAACAACAATAAACACCATGGAAACATTTTTGTTTGATTCGTGTCGAGTGAGATTTTCACCTAGAACCCAAAGGGGGGGGTATTGGCAATTTTCATGGAAAAATGAGAAAAATTAAAATTTCTAAAAATGAAATAAATGCCTTCTATACACCTCAAACATTCACTCTATAATGGAAGACTGTGGTTTTTCGCGATATTTTTTGAAATTTGGGTTCTTTTACTAACATTAACACTTGCGATGAGGCATCTTTTATGCTCATTTCTTGTCTTGAATGATTTATTCTGGTTTTTATTTTGTTTATTTGATGAAAATGAACAACAATAAACACCATGGAAACATTTTTGTTTGATTCGTGTCGAGTGAGATTTTCACCTAGAACCCAAAGGGGGGGGTATTGGCACTTTTCATGGAAAAATGAGATAAATTAAAATTTCTAAAAATGAAATAAATGCCTTCTATACACCTCAAACATTCACTCTATAATGGAAGATTGTTGTTTTTCGCGATATTTTTTGAAATTTGGGTTCTTTTACTAACATTAACGCTTGCGATGAGGCATCTTTTATGCTCATTTCTTGTCTTGAATGATTTATTCTGGGTTTTATTTTGTTTATTTGATGAAAATGAACAACAATAAACACCATGGAAACATTTTTGTTTGATTCGTGTCGAGTGAGATTTTCACCTAGAACCCAAAGGGGGGGGTATTGGCACTTTTCATGGAAAAATGAGAAAAATTAAAATTTCTAAAAATGAAATAAATGCCTTCTATACACCTCAAACATTCACTCTATAATGGAAGATTGTTGTTTTTCGCGATATTTTTTGAAATTTGGGTTCTTTTACTAACATTAACGCTTGCGATGAGGCATCTTTTATGCTCATTTCTTGTCTTGAATGATTTATTCTGGGTTTTATTTTGTTTATTTGATGAAAATGAACAACAATAAACACCATGGAAACATTTTTGTTTGATTTGTGTCGAGTGAGATTTTCACCTAGAACCCAAAGGGGGGGGTATTGGCACTTTTCATGGAAAAATGAGAAAAATTAAAATTTCTAAAAATGAAATAAATGCCTTCTATACACCTCAAACATTCACTCTATAATGGAAGATTGTTGTTTTTCGCGATATTTTTTGAAATTTGGGTTCTTTTACTAACATTAACACTTGCGATGAGGCATCTTTTATGCTCATTTCTTGTCTTGAATGATTTATTCTGGGTTTTATTTTGTTTATTTGATGAAAATGAACAACAATAAACACCATGGAAACATTTTTGTTTGATTCGTGTCGAGTGAGATTTTCACCTAGAACCCAAAGGGGGGGGTATTGGCACTTTTCATGGAAAAATGAGAAAAATTAAAATTTCTAAAAATGAAATAAATGCCTTCTATACACCTCAAACATTCACTCTATAATGGAAGATTGTTGTTTTTCGCGATATTTTTTGAAATTTGGGTTCTTTTACTAACATTAACACTTGCGATGAGGCATCTTTTATGCTCATTTCTTGTCTTGAATGATTTATTCTGGGTTTTATTTTGTTTATTTGATGAAAATGAACAACAATAAACACCATGGAAACATTTTTGTTTGATTCGTGTCGAGTGAGATTTTCACCTAGAACCCAAAGGGGGGGGTATTGGCAATTTTCATGGAAAAATGAGAAAAATTAAAATTTCTAAAAATGAAATAAATGCCTTCTATACACCTCAAACATTCACTCTATAATGGAAGATTGTTGTTTTTCGCGATATTTTTTGAAATTTGGGTTCTTTTACTAACATTAACACTTGCGATGAGGCATCTTTTATGCTCATTTCTTGTCTTGAATGATTTATTCTGGGTTTTATTTTGTTTATTTGATGAAAATGAACAACAATAAACACCATGGAAACATTTTTGTTTGATTCGTGTCGAGTGAGATTTTCACCTAGAACCCAAAGGGGGGGGTATTGGCACTTTTCATGGAAAAATGAGAAAAATTAAATTTTCTAAAAATGAAATAAATGCCTTCTATACACCTCAAACATTCACTCTATAATGGAAGATTGTTGTTTTTCGCGATATTTTTTGAAATTTGGGTTCTTTTACTAACATTAACACTTGCGATGAGGCATCTTTTATGCTCATTTCTTGTCTTGAATGATTTATTCTGGGTTTTATTTTGTTTATTTGATGAAAATGAACAACAATAAACACCATGGAAACATTTTTGTTTGATTCGTGTCGAGTGAGATTTTCACCAAGAACCCAAAGGGGGGGGTATTGGCAATTTTCATGGAAAAATGAGAAAAATTAAAATTTCTAAAAATGAAATAAATGCCTTCTATACACCTCAAACATTCACTCTATAATGGAAGATTGTTGTTTTTCGCGATATTTTTTGAAATTTGGGTTCTTTTACTAACATTAACACTTGCGATGAGGCATCTTTTATGCTCATTTCTTGTCTTGAATGATTTATTCTGGTTTTTATTTTGTTTATTTGATGAAAATGAACAACAATAAACACCATGGAAACATTTTTGTTTGATTCGTGTCGAGTGAGATTTTCACCTAGAACCCAAAGGGGGGGGTATTGGCAATTTTCATGGAAAAATGAGAAAAATTAAAATTTCTAAAAATGAAATAAATGCCTTCTATACACCTCAAATATTCACTCTATAATGGAAGATTGTTGTTTTTCGCGATATTTTTTGAAATTTGGGTTCTTTTACTAACATTAACACTTGCGATGAGGCATCTTTTATGCTCATTTCTTGTCTTGAATGATTTATTCTGGGTTTTATTTTGTTTATTTGATGAAAATGAACAACAATAAACACCATGGAAACATTTTTGTTTGATTCGTGTCGAGTGAGATTTTCACCTAGAACCCAAAGGGGGGGGTATTGGCACTTTTCATGGAAAAATGAGAAAAATTAAAATTTCTAAAAATGAAATAAATGCCTTCTATACACCTCAAACATTCACTCTATAATGGAAGATTGTTGTTTTTCCCGATATTTTTTGAAATTTGGGTTCTTTTACTAACATTAACGCTTGCGATGAGGCATCTTTTATGCTCATTTCTTGTCTTGAATGATTTATTCTGGGTTTTATTTTGTTTATTTGATGAAAATGAACAACAATAAACACCATGGAAACATTTTTGTTTGATTCGTGTCGAGTGAGATTTTCACCTAGAACCCAAAGGGGGGGGTATTGGCACTTTTCATGGAAAAATGAGAAAAATTAAAATTTCTAAAAATGAAATAAATGCCTTCTATACACCTCAAACATTCACTCTATAATGGAAGATTGTTGTTTTTCGCGATATTTTTTGAAATTTGGGTTCTTTTACTAACATTAACACTTGCGATGAGGCATCTTTTATGCTCATTTCTTGTCTTGAATGATTTATTCTGGGTTTTATTTTGTTTATTTGATGAAAATGAACAACAATAAACACCATGGAAACATTTTTGTTTGATTCGTGTCGAGTGAGATTTTCACCTAGAACCCAAAGGGGGGGGTATTGGCACTTTTCATGGAAAAATGAGAAAAATTAAAATTTCTAAAAATGAAATAAATGCCTTCTATACACCTCAAACATTCACTCTATAATGGAAGATTGTTGTTTTTCGCGATATTTTTTGAAATTTGGGTTCTTTTACTAACATTAACGCTTGCGATGAGGCATCTTTTATGCTCATTTCTTGTCTTGAATGATTTATTCTGGGTTTTATTTTGTTTATTTGATGAAAATGAACAACAATAAACACCATGGAAACATTTTTGTTTGATTCGTGTCGAGTGAGATTTTCACCTAGAACCCAAAGGGGGGGGTATTGGCACTTTTCATGGAAAAATGAGAAAAATTAAAATTTCTAAAAATGAAATAAATGCCTTCTATACACCTCAAACATTCACTCTATAATGGAAGATTGTTGTTTTTCGCGATATTTTTTGAAATTTGGGTTCTTTTACTAACATTAACACTTGCGATGAGGCATCTTTTATGCTCATTTCTTGTCTTGAATGATTTATTCTGGGTTTTATTTTGTTTATTTGATGAAAATGAACAACAATAAACACCATGGAAACATTTTTGTTTGATTCGTGTCGAGTGAGATTTTCACCTAGAACCCAAAGGGGGGGGTATTGGCACTTTTCATGGAAAAATGAGAAAAATTAAAATTTCTAAAAATGAAATAAATGCCTTCTATACACCTCAAACATTCACTCTATAATGGAAGATTGTTGTTTTTCGCGATATTTTTGAAATTTGGGTTCTTTTACTAACATTAACACTCGCGCTGAGGCATCTTTTATGCTCATCTCTTGTCTTGAATGATTTATTCTGGGTTTTATTTTGTTTATTTGATGAAAATGAACAACAATAAACACCATGGAAACATTTTTGTTTGATTCGTGTCGAGTGAGATTTTCACCTAGAACCCAAAGGGGGGGGGTATTGGCAATTTTCATGGAAAAATGAGAAAAATTAAAATTTCTAAAAATGAAATAAATGCCTTCTAAACACCTCAAACATTCACTCTATAATGGAAGATTGTTGTTTTTCGCGATATTTTTTGAAATTTGGGTTCTTTTACTAACATTAACACTTGCGATGAGGCATCTTTTATGCTCATTTCTTGTCTTGAATGATTTATTCTGGGTTTTATTTGTTTATTTGATGAAAATGAACAACAATAAACACCATGGAAACATTTTTGTTTGATTCGTGTCGAGTGAGATTTTCACCTAGAACCCAAAGGGGGGGGTATTGGCACTTTTCATGGAAAAATGAGAAAAATTAAAATTTCTAAAAATGAAATAAATGCCTTCTAAACACCTCAAACATTCACTCTATAATGGAAGACTGTTGTTTTTCGCGATATTTTTTGAAATTTGGGTTCTTTTACTAACATTAACGCTTGCGATGAGGCATCTTTTATGCTCATTTCTTGTCTTGAATGATTTATTCTGGGTTTTATTTTGTTTATTTGATGAAAATGAACAACAATAAACACCATGGAAACATTTTTGTTTGATTCGTGTCGAGTGAGATTTTCACCTAGAACCCAAAGGGGGGGGCACTTTTCATGGAAAAATGAGAAAAATTAAAATTTCTAAAAATGAAATAAATGCCTTCTATACACCTCAAACATTCACTCTATAATGGAAGATTGTTGTTTTTCGCGATATTTTTTGAAATTTGGGTTCTTTTACTAACATTAACACTTGCGATGAGGCATCTTTTATGCTCATTTCTTGTCTTGAATGATTTATTCTGGGTTTTATTTTGTTTATTTGATGAAAATGAACAACAATAAACACCATGGAAACATTTTTGTTTGATTCGTGTCGAGTGAGATTTTCACCTAGAACCCAAAGGGGGGGGTATTGGCACTTTTCATGGAAAAATGAGAAAAATTAAAATTTCTAAAAATGAAATAAATGCCTTTTATACACCTCAAACATTCACTCTTTAATGGAAGATTGTTGTTTTTCGCGATATTTTTGAAATTTGGGTTCTTTTACTAACATTAACGCTTGCGATGAGGCATCTTTTATGCTCATTTCTTGTCTTGAATGATTTATTCTGGGTTTTATTTTGTTTATTTGATGAAAATGAACAACAATAAACACCATGGAAACATTTTTGTTTGATTCGTGTCGAGTGAGATTTTCACCTAGAACCCAAAGGGGGGGGGGTATTGGCAATTTTCATGGAAAAATGAGAAAAATTAAAATTTCTAAAAATGAAATAAATGCCTTCTATACACCTCAAACATTCACTCTATAATGGAAGATTGTTGTTTTTCGCGATATTTTTTGAAATTTGGGTTCTTTTACTAACATTAACACTTGCGATGAGGCATCTTTTATGCTCATTTCTTGTCTTGAATGATTTATTCTGGGTTTTATTTTGTTTATTTGATGAAAATGAACAACAATAAACACCATGGAAACATTTTTGTTTGATTCGTGTCGAGTGAGATTTTCACCTAGAACCCAAAGGGGGGGGTATTGGCAATTTTCATGGAAAAATAAAAAAAATTAAAATTTCTAAAAATGAAATAAATGCCTTCTAAACACCTCAAACATTCACTCTATAATGGAAGATTGTTGTTTTTCGCGATATTTTTGAAATTTGGGTTCTTTTACTAACATTAACACTTGCGATGAGGCATCTTTTATGCTCATTTCTTGTCTTGAATGATTTATTCTGGGTTTTATTTTTTTTATTTGATGAAAATGAACAACAATAAACACCATGGAAACATTTTTGTTTGATTCGTGTCGAGTGAGATTTTCACCTAGAACCCAAAGGGGGGGGTATTGGCAATTTTCATGGAAAAATAAAAAAAATTAAAATTTCTAAAAATGAAATAAATGCCTTCTAAACACCTCAAACATTCACTCTATAATGGAAGATTGTTGTTTTTCGCGATATTTTTTGAAATTTGGGTTCTTTTACTAACATTAACACTTGCGATGAGGCATCTTTTATGCTCATTTGTTGTCTTGAATGATTTATTCTGGGTTTTATTTTGTTTATTTGATGAAAATGAACAACAATAAACACCATGGAAACATTTTTGTTTGATTCGTGTCGAGTGAGATTTTCACCTAGAACCCAAAGGGGGGGGTATTGGCAATTTTCATGGAAAAATGAGAAAAATTAAAATTTCTAAAATGAAATAAATGCCTTCTATACACCTCAAACATTCACTCTATAATGGAAGATTGTTGTTTTTCGCGATATTTTTTGAAATTTGGGTTCTTTTACTAACATTAACACTTGCGATGAGGCATCTTTTATGCTCATTTCTTGTCTTGAATGATTTATTCTGGGTTTTATTTTGTTTATTTGATGAAAATGAACAACAATAAACACCATGGAAACATTTTTGTTTGATTCGTGTCGAGTGAGATTTTCACCTTGAACCCAAAGGGGGGGGTATTGGCACTTTTCATGGAAAAATGAGAAAATTAAAATTTCTAAAAATGAAATAAATGCCTTCTATACACCTCAAACATTCACTCTACAATGGAAGATTGTTGTTTTTCGCGATATTTTTGAAATTTGGGTTCTTTTACTAACATTAACGCTTGCGATGAGGCATCTTTTATGCTCATTTCTTGTCTTGAATGATTTATTCTGGGTTTTATTTTGTTTATTTGATGAAAATGAACAACAATAAACACCATGGAAACATTTTTGTTTGATTCGTGTCGAGTGAGATTTTCACCTAGAACCCAAAGGGGGGGGTATTGGCACTTTTCATGGAAAAATGAGAAAAATTAAAATTTCTAAAAATGAAATAAATGCCTTCTAAACACCTCAAACATTCACTCTATAATGGAAGATTGTTGTTTTTCGCGATATTTTTTGAAATTTGGGTTCTTTTACTAACATTAACGCTTGCGATGAGGCATCTTTTATGCTCATTTCTTGTCTTGAATGATTTATTCTGGGTTTTATTTTGTTTATTTGATGAAAATGAACAACAATAAACACCATGGAAACATTTTTGTTTGATTCGTGTCGAGTGAGATTTTCACCTAGAACCCAAAGGGGGGGGTATTGGCACTTTTCATGGAAAAATGAGAAAAATTAAAATTTCTAAAATGAAATAAATGCCTTCTAAACACCTCAAACATTCACTCTATAATGGAAGACTGTTGTTTTTCGCGATATTTTTTGAAATTTGGGTTCTTTTACTAACATTAACGCTTGCGATGAGGCATCTTTTATGCTCATTTCTTGTCTTGAATGATTTATTCTGGGTTTTATTTTGTTTATTTGATGAAAATGAACAACAATAAACACCATGGAAACATTTTTGTTTGATTCGTGTCGAGTGAGATTTTCACCTAGAACCCAAAGGGGGGGGTATTGGCACTTTTCATGGAAAAATGAGAAAAATTAAAATTTCTAAAAATGAAATAAATGCCTTCTATACACCTCAAACATTCACTCTATAATGGAAGATTGTTGTTTTTCGCGATATTTTTTGAAATTTGGGTTCTTTTACTAACATTAACACTTGCGATGAGGCATCTTTTATGCTCATTTCTTGTCTTGAATGATTTATTCTGGGTTTTATTTTGTTTATTTGATGAAAATGAACAACAATAAACACCATGGAAACATTTTTGTTTGATTCGTGTCGAGTGAGATTTTCACCTAGAACCCAAAGGGGGGGGGGGGTATTGGCAATTTTCATGGAAAAATGAGAAAAATTAAAATTTCTAAAAATGAAATAAATGCCTTCTATACACCTCAAACATTCACTCTATAATGAAAGATTGTTGTTTTTCGCGATATTTTTTGAAATTTGGGTTCTTTTACTAACATTAACACTTGCGATGAGGCATCTTTTATGCTCATTTCTTGTCTTGAATGATTTATTCTGGTTTTTATTTTGTTTATTTGATGAAAATGAACAACAATAAACACCATGGAAACATTTTTGTTTGATTCGTGTCGAGTGAGATTTTCACCTAGAACCCAAAGGGGGGGGTATTGGCAATTTTCATGGAAAAATGAGAAAATTAAAATTTCTAAAAATGAAATAAATGCCTTCTATACACCTCAAACATTCACTCTTTAATGGAAGATTGTTGTTTTTCGCGATATTTTTGAAATTTGGGTTCTTTTACTAACATTAACACTTTCGATGAGGCATCTTTTATGCTCATTTCTTGTCTTGAATGATTTATTCTGGGTTTTATTTTGTTTATTTGATGAAAATGAACAACAATAAACACCATGGAAACATTTTTGTTTGATTCGTGTCGAGTGAGATTTTCACCTAGAACCCAAAGGGGGGGGTATTGGCACTTTTCATGGAAAAATGAGAAAAATTAAAATTTCTAAAAATGAAATAAATGCCTTCTATACACCTCAAACATTCACTCTATAATGGAAGATTGTTGTTTTTCGCGATATTTTTTGAAATTTGGGTTCTTTTACTGACATTAACACTTGCGATGAGGCATCTTTTATTCTCATTTCTTGTCTTGAATGATTTATTCTGGTTTTTATTTTGTTTATTTGATGAAAATGAACAACAATAAACACCATGGAAACATTTTTGTTTGATTCGTGTCGAGTGAGATTTTCACCTAGAACCCAAAGGGGGGGGTATTGGCAATTTTCATGGAAAAATGAAAAAAAATTAAAATTTCTAAAAATGAAATAAATGCCTTCTATACACCTCAAACATTCAATCTATAATGGAAGATTGTTGTTTTTCGCGATATTTTTTAAATTTGGGTTCTTTTACTAACATTAACACTTGCGATGAGGCATCTTTTATGCTCATTTCTTGTCTTGAATGATTTATTCTGGGTTTTATTTTGTTTATTTGATGAAAATGAACAACAATAAACACCATGGAAACATTTTTGTTTGATTCGTGTCGAGTGAGATTTTCACCTAGAACCCAAAGGGGGGGGTATTGGCACTTTTCATGGAAAAATGAGAAAAATTAAAATTTCTAAAAATGAAATAAATGCCTTCTATACACCTCAAACATTCACTCTATAATGGAAGATTGTTGTTTTTCGCGATATTTTTTGAAATTTGGGTTCTTTTACTAACATTAACACTTGCGATGAGGCATCTTTTATGCTCATTTCTTGTCTTGAATGATTTATTCTGGGTTTTATTTTGTTTATTTGATGAAAATGAACAACAATAAACACCATGGAAACATTTTTGTTTGATTCGTGTCGAGTGAGATTTTCACCTAGAACCCAAAGGGGGAGGTATTGGCACTTTTCATGGAAAAATGAGAAAAATTAAAATTTCTAAAAATGAAATAAATGCCTTCTATACACCTCAAACATTCACTCTATAATGGAAGATTGTTGTTTTTCGCGATATTTTTTGAAATTTGGGTTCTTTTACTAACATTAACACTTGCGATGAGGCATCTTTTATGCTCATTTCTTGTCTTGAATGATTTATTCTGGGTTTTATTTTGTTTATTTGATGAAAATGAACAACAATAAACACCATGGAAACATTTTTGTTTGATTCGTGTCGAGTGAGATTTTCACCTAGAACCCAAAGGGGGGGGTATTGGCAATTTTCATGGAAAAATAAAAAAATTAAAATTTCTAAAAATGAAATAAATGTCTTCTAAACACCTCAAACATTCACTCTATAATGGAAGATTGTTGTTTTTCGCGATATTTTTTGAAATTTGGGTTCTTTTACTAACATTAACACTTGCGATGAGGCATCTTTTATGCTCATTTCTTGTCTTGAATGATTTATTCTGGGTTTTATTTTGTTTATTTGATGAAAATGAACAACAATAAACACCATGGAAACATTTTTGTTTGATTCGTGTCGAGTGAGATTTTCACCTAGAACCCAAAGGGGGGGTATTGGCACTTTTCATGGAAAAATGAGAAAAATTAAAATTTCTAAAAATGAAATAAATGCCTTCTAAACACCTCAAACATTCACTCTATAATGGAAGACTGTTGTTTTTCGCGATATTTTTTGAAATTTGGGTTCTTTTACTAACATTAACGCTTGCGATGAGGCATCTTTTATGCTCATTTCTTGTCTTGAATGATTTATTCTGGGTTTTATTTTGTTTATTTGATGAAAATGAACAACAATAAACACCATGGAAACATTTTTGTTTGATTCGTGTCGAGTGAGATTTTCACCTAGAACCCAAAAGGGGGGGTATTGGCACTTTTCATGGAAAAATGAGAAAAATAAAAATTTCTAAAAATGAAATAAATGCCTTCTATACACCTCAAACATTCACTCTATAATGGAAGATTGTTGTTTTTCGCGATATTTTTTGAAATTTGGGTTCTTTTACTAACATTAACACTTGCGATGAGGCATCTTTTATGCTCATTTCTTGTCTTGAATGATTTATTCTGGTTTTATTTTGTTTATTTGATGAAAATGAACAACAATAAACACCATGGAAACATTTTTGTTTGATTCGTGTCGAGTGAGATTTTCACCTAGAACCCAAAGGGGGGGGTATTGGCACTTTTCATGGAAAAATGAGAAAATTAAAATTTCTAAAAATGAAATAAATGCCTTCTATACACCTCAAACATTCACTCTATAATGGAAGATTGTTGTTTTTCGCGATATTTTTTGAAATTTGGGTTCTTTTACTGACATTAACACTTGCGATGAGGCATCTTTTATTCTCATTTCTTGTCTTGAATGATTTATTCTGGTTTTTATTTTGTTTATTTGATGAAAATGAACAACAATAAACACCATGGAAACATTTTTGTTTGATTCGTGTCGAGTGAGATTTTCACCTAGAACCCAAAGGGGGGGGTATTGGCAATTTTCATGGAAAAATGAAAAAAAATTAAAATTTCTAAAAATGAAATAAATGCCTTCTATACACCTCAAACATTCAATCTATAATGGAAGATTGTTGTTTTTCGCGATATTTTTTTAAATTTGGGTTCTTTTACTAACATTAACACTTGCGATGAGGCATCTTTTATGCTCATTTCTTGTCTTGAATGATTTATTCTGGGTTTTATTTTGTTTATTTGATGAAAATGAACAACAATAAACACCATGGAAACATTTTTGTTTGATTCGTGTCGAGTGAGATTTTCACCTAGAACCCAAAGGGGGGGGTATTGGCACTTTTCATGGAAAAATGAGAAAAATTAAAATTTCTAAAAATGAAATAAATGCCTTCTATACACCTCAAACATTCACTCTATAATGGAAGATTGTTGTTTTTCGCGATATTTTTTGAAATTTGGGTTCTTTTACTAACATTAACACTTGCGATGAGGCATCTTTTATGCTCATTTCTTGTCTTGAATGATTTATTCTGGGTTTTATTTTGTTTATTTGATGAAAATGAACAACAATAAACACCATGGAAACATTTTTGTTTGATTCGTGTCGAGTGAGATTTTCACCTAGAACCCAAAGGGATATTTTCATGGAAAAATGAGAAAAATTAAAATTTCTAAAAATGAAATAAATGCCTTCTATACACCTCAAACATTCACTCTATAATGGAAGATTGTTGTTTTTCGCGATATTTTTTGAAATTTGGGTTCTTTTACTAACATTAACACTTGCGATGAGGCATCTTTTATGCTCATTTCTTGTCTTGAATGATTTATTCTGGGTTTTATTTTGTTTATTTGATGAAAATGAACAACAATAAACACCATGGAAACATTTTTGTTTGATTCGTGTCGAGTGAGATTTTCACCTAGAACCCAAAGGGGGGGGGGGTATTGGCAATTTTCATGGAAAAATAAAAAAAATTAAAATTTCTAAAAATGAAATAAATGCCTTCTAAACACCTCAAACATTCACTCTATAATGGAAGATTGTTGTTTTTCGCGATATTTTTTGAAATTTGGGTTCTTTTACTAACATTAACACTTGCGATGAGGCATCTTTTATGCTCATTTCTTGTCTTGAATGATTTATTCTGGGTTTTATTTTGTTTATTTGATGAAAATGAACAACAATAAACACCATGGAAACATTTTTGTTTGATTCGTGTCGAGTGAGATTTTCACCTAGAACCCAAAGGGGGGGGTATTGGCAATTTTCATGGAAAAATGAGAAAAATTAAAATTTCTAAAAATGAAATAAATGCCTTCTATACACCTCAAACATTCACTCTATAATGGAAGATTGTTGTTTTTCGCGATATTTTTTGAAATTTGGGTTCTTTTACTAACATTAACACTTGCGATGAGGCATCTTTTATGCTCATTTCTTGTCTTGAATGATTTATTCTGGTTTTTATTTTGTTTATTTGATGAAAATGAACAACAATAAACACCATGGAAACATTTTTGTTTGATTCGTGTCGAGTGAGATTTTCACCTAGAACCCAAAGGGGGGGGTATTGGCACTTTTCATGGAAAAATGAGAAAAATTAAAATTTCTAAAAATGAAATAAATGCCTTCTATACACCTCAAACATTCACTCTTTAATGGAAGATTGTTGTTTTTCGCGATATTTTTTGAAATTTGGGTTCTTTTACTAACATTAACACTTTCGATGAGGCATCTTTTATGCTCATTTCTTGTCTTGAATGATTTATTCTGGGTTTTATTTTGTTTATTTGATGAAAATGAACAACAATAAACACCATGGAAACATTTTTGTTTGATTCGTGTCGAGTGAGATTTTCACCTAGAACCCAAAGGGGGGGGTATTGGCACTTTTCATGGAAAAATGAGAAAAATTAAAATTTCTAAAAATGAAATAAATGCCTTCTATACACCTCAAACATTCACTCTATAATGGAAGATTGTTGTTTTTCGCGATATTTTTTGAAATTTGGGTTCTTTTACTAACATTAACACTTTCGATGAGGCATCTTTTATGCTCATTTCTTGTCTTGAATGATTTATTCTGGGTTTTATTTTGTTTATTTGATGAAAATGAACAACAATAAACACCATGGAAACATTTTTGTTTGATTCGTGTCGAGTGAGATTTTCACCTAGAACCCAAAGGGGGGGGTATTGGCACTTTTCATGGAAAAATGAGAAAAATTAAAATTTCTAAAAATGAAATAAATGCCTTCTATACACCTCAAACATTCACTCTATAATGGAAGATTGTTGTTTTTCGCGATATTTTTTGAAATTTGGGTTCTTTTACTAACATTAACACTTGCGATGAGGCATCTTTTATGCTCATTTCTTGTCTTGAATGATTTATTCTGGGTTTTATTTTGTTTATTTGATGAAAATGAACAACAATAAACACCATGGAAACATTTTTGTTTGATTCGTGTCGAGTGAGATTTTCACCTAGAACCCAAAGGGGGGGGTATTGGCAATTTTCATGGAAAAATAAAAAAAATTAAAATTTCTAAAAATGAAATAAATGCCTTCTAAACACCTCAAACATTCACTCTATAATGGAAGATTGTTGTTTTTCGCGATATTTTTTGAAATTTGGGTTCTTTTACTAACATTAACACTTGCGATGAGGCATCTTTTATGCTCATTTCTTGTCTTGAATGATTTATTCTGGGTTTTATTTTGTTTATTTGATGAAAATGAACAACAATAAACACCATGGAAACATTTTTGTTTGATTCGTGTCGAGTGAGATTTTCACCTAGAACCCAAAGGGGGGGGTATTGGCAATTTTCATGGAAAAATGAGAAAAATTAAAATTTCTAAAAATGAAATAAATGCCTTCTATACACCTCAAACATTCACTCTATAATGGAAGATTGTTGTTTTTCGCGATATTTTTTTAAATTTGGGTTCTTTTACTGACATTAACACTTGCGATGAGGCATCTTTTATGCTCATTTCTTGTCTTGAATGATTTATTCTGGTTTTTATTTTGTTTATTTGATGAAAATGAACAACAATAAACACCATGGAAACATTTTTGTTTGATTCGTGTCGAGTGAGATTTTCACCTAGAACCCAAAGGGGGGGGTATTGGCACTTTTCATGGAAAAATGAGAAAAATTAAAATTTCTAAAAATGAAATAAATGCCTTCTATACACCTCAAACATTCACTCTTTAATGGAAGATTGTTGTTTTTCGCGATATTTTTTGAAATTTGGGTTCTTTTACTAACATTAACACTTTCGATGAGGCATCTTTTATGCTCATTTCTTGTCTTGAATGATTTATTCTGGGTTTTATTTTGTTTATTTGATGAAAATGAACAACAATAAACACCATGGAAACATTTTTGTTTGATTCGTGTCGAGTGAGATTTTCACCTAGAACCCAAAGGGGGGGGTATTGGCACTTTTCATGGAAAAATGAGAAAAATAAAAATTTCTAAAAATGAAATAAA